>NC_057788.1:22550222-22783017 GCF_014905175.1 Aphidius gifuensis | reverse complement strand
ATTGTCTTTGCCAACCGTTATTTAAGCGTGAATTATCTCACAGCTAATAATAATTATAATAAGCTCTTTATATTTTTACAAAAAAATAAAATATATAAATAAATATTAATATTTGTATAATTAATTTCAAAAAAATTGTCTTATAAATAATTTATATTCTTAAAAATTATTTATTGATATTAAGAAGATTTATATTGTGTTTGCATTATTTTTGAAATTTTTATTTACTTATTTTTTTTATGCAAACAGAGTATTACAAAGAAAAAAAAAAAAAATACTTGGAACTTGTTGAATAAATAAAAAGAAAGGAACTTGACTGTTAATTAACTTATCAAAGATTACTTATAATTATATAATCACAACAAAGAAAAAAAAAATATATACATAATTCGCTCAACGAAATTATTATCTAGACATTAAAATATGCTCAATGATATATTTAATTGGCTGTTTATAATAATAATTAAAAAAAGAAAAACTAATAATATTTCTCTTGGTTCATTGACTTTTTCACCACAGCATTGTTTCTTCATGACTTAATAAATTCACTATACAGTTCATTTCCTTTTGCTCTTTTTTTTTTTTTCGTCTTATTGACTTATGTTTTTTTATTTTTTCAAATATATATATAATATTCATTATTTTTTAATGCAACTTTGGCACGCTCTAAGTAAAACGGTACTCAATAAACATTCTAACTACTAGGACGTTAAAAAAATATGGGATTTAAGATAAAATGAGATGCTATATATAAAAAAACATCCCCTCAACTTTTTTTTTTTTTATTATTATTATTGTTCTTGAAGCGCTTTAATTTTCTTTGTTTATTTAATTATTCATTTATAGTTTACTTGCTTTTTAATCACTCAGCTAGACGTTTTTGATTTTTTAAGTAAAGTTTTTGTCTTTTCTTTTTACCCGAGGATTGTTTTTTTCTTGTGTTATATAATTACTGACTTGATTCATTTATTTTTTTTCAGATAAATGCAGAAGTTTTAAATTGGTTTGAGATTTCAACCAAACCAGGGTAACCATCAGCTTTTTTTTTTCATTGGTGCTAATCGAACAAGAAGCCAGGTATATAACTTGAATTTTTTCTTATCGATCAATTCATAGCGAAGATTTTTAAGACCATCTGTGGTAAATCTTTTTTCTCCTGATCTTAAAACTTCATATCTAAAATAAAAAATCAAAACAAAAAATTAGTTTTATATTTTCTATTTTAATGCTAATTATATTACCTTTTGGGATTGGCTTTTTGATGTGATAACATTTTATATCTTGCAATATTTGCAGGATATCTAGAAATGTAAAGACCTCTTGCTTTAATTCTATTAGCCATATCATCATCCTCACCTCCCCATCCCCAAAATGCATTACTAAATCCATTAACCATTTGAAAATGTTCACGAGACATTGCTGATACACCTCCAAATAAATCTGCATATGGTAATCTATTAAATTAAAAATAACAATTATTATTAATCTCTATATTTAATTTTAATTTCAGAATTAATAAAAAAATACAAAAACCTGTATCTAAATTTATCAACGGCAACAGACATATGCCTTGGTTGTTCTGGACATGTGTAAAGATTTCTATCATCTTCAGGAAGAAGATCAACATCGTGAAATATAAAACAATCAAATTGACGTTCTTTCAATGCCTCAACTGAGCCCACATTCATCAACATTGCACGATTAAATTGTCCAGTACCTGAAATTATTGTTATCATTGATATTATAATACTGATTTTTATTTTACTATATTATTATATAATTTTATATCATGAAATATTCATCATATATACATGATGTTATTATGTAAATTTTAATATTAAGACAATAATGATATGAAAAATAAAAAAATATATAGATGACATTCTCTGTTCAATGTAGTTTCATCAGTAGTGATTTTAAAAATTGTTTCATTTATATAGTGATATTATTCAAGTTTGTCATTTAATTTTGAGTTCATTCTATGCTGCAGTGCTTCGGCTATGTCACCCTTTATTGAATGTGGGTCATGCGCGTGTGTTAAAGCTCCAAGCCAAGTTTTTTTTTTTTTTTACACCACATCATTGAGCTTAGTTTCTTGAGATTTTTATTTCTTTTTTTTTTTTCTTATTATTTTCATTTTTTACCTGGGTTACAAACTACCTCATCTTCATGTAAAAATAACTTGAGTATTTTTTATACTACCATTCTTATTTTTTTATATTTTAAATTGTTTTTTTCTTTTTTAAATTTTGCTTTTTGACTGTTAGTAAATTTATATTTATAGGAATTTTAAATTGTCATATTAAATTATAAATTTAAAAGTAAATAATCAAAAGATAATAGTTATCAAAAAATTATTATATAATCGTTAAAAAATTATTTTTTATCATTCAGATTACAGTATGAAAACTACTAAATATTTTACGATCTTTTGAGACTGGATCGCTGCTGGTTAACGAGTTCAAGATTACACAGGGATTTACGAGCTCTACAACGACGTGATCAGACATTCTTTTTTATCAGAAGAACATGGCCTTTATTATAATTTTTTTTTCGGTTCATTTTTCTTTCAGTTCAAGATCGTTTTCTTTTTTTTTTATTATTCGCTACTTGCTTCTTGATTTATTTCCGTATTCGTTATGTTTAATATATTTTTTTATTTGTGTGCTGAAAGTTGAACATTTATCACAGTCATCTGCAGTCGTTATTTATTTTTTGAGTAAAAAATAAATAAACACGAATTAAGCAAAAATTAATTACAAGTTTAGGATAGTATACAGAACATATTGATGAATGAAATTTCGACATTTATCAGTTGTATCACGTTGAGAAAGTATTAACAATAATAATGAGTACTCCCATGACATTTCCGGCATTAGCCAATATGACCTCTGTCTTCCTAATTAAAACCCTCTTTACTCAACATCGTTTATCAATCTTGACGCTAGCTGTATTTACAAAATTCCCCATAATTGCATTTACGAGAAAACAAAGAAGAAAATAAATACATTATTTATTTTCCTTTGTATATAGCCGATAATAAAATTATTAGAAAATTACCTTCTTGTTCGACAACAAATATTTGATAATCAATTTGTTGTCTCAATAGTACTGGATGTAAATTGTAGAGAAATGTTACAAGATGTTCATAACGATTTCTATATGGAATAATTATTGCAACACGATGACGTGATGCACAATCTTTTGGGTTTCCTCGTCCACCTTGATTAACATCTTTAAGTCTTGTTTCAAGTACAGACATTTCTGGTGGATTTTTAAGTATTGCAAGTGGTCCAACTGTTAAATTAAAATAAATTAATAAATATTAATTGTTTCAATAGCAAATAATAAGTATTGTTATGTATTTAAAAATTAATTAAATAAAAAGTTTACCAAGATTTGGAGGTATTAGAGGACATCTTTGTTGTAAAGTTGAATTGAAAATTATTTTATTCAGAGGAGGAATAAATTTCGTTGTATTTGTATCAAACTTTGTAGCATTATTGACGTCGTGAAGTCCAACAACAAGGGGTGATACTATTGTTGTTGATGTGTGGTTTACATTTACTGTTGGATATGTTTGAACTGTTTCTGCTCCGTAAATTATAAGACCACGTTGATGATGTCTAGGCGAATGTTCAGGATACCTGAAGTAAGAAAAAAGTATAACAAAAAGAATTAACATAAAGTTTTATTTTAAATAAAAATAACAAAAAAACAAATAAATATAAAAATAGATTAGGTATGACCTTTTTATGTATATAAAATATTTAGAAAAAAAATTATTCAACATTCAAAGTTTGTTATTTTGAGAAAGTAACAAGGTCATATTAATGATACTTGAAACGATTGATTTCTCAAAGTCAAATATAGTATCTCACAGTCGATTGACTAGCGCATGATGTGACACTCAATAATTGCATCATTAAGCATCGTTGGATATACCAGCATGAACTAAGACTATTGAGACTGTCTGCAGATAGTAATTGATTGATCAATTTTAATTGAATTCATCAAACATACATTCAGATAAATTTCATTTGAGCTATTTTATATATTATGCTATATATTATATCAAATGATTAATTATTTTAATCAGAGACTGCTATTTATGAGTGAAATAAAAATAGAAATTGTTAGTAATTATTTACAAGTGTTTCAATTCCAAAAAAACATTGGATTGTTTGACATTTACAATGTAGATAAAGAAAAAAGATAATATAGCTGAAAGATAGTTGTGCTTTGATTAAGTAGTTACAGGTCCAACTTTTTTCGTTACTCACTAACCATTTATATATAAAATAATAAAATAATTAAGATGACATAAGATATAAAAAGAATTAAATAATAAAACTTAAGATACCTCTTTGCCTGTTCTATATTCCTGGTCAAAAACCATGATTTTTAAAGAATATTTCAAAGTGATACATAGAATAATTAAAATAACATAAGCTAAGTATAAAAAGTATTATATGTTAAATAAGTATTTGAAAAATTCAATTTATCATTCTACATTTCTGATAAATTATAATTAAAAACTTTGGAAATTACTTTTTCCATTTTCTGTTAGCCTGATATATTTAGAAAAAAATTTTACTGAATCGTATCAGGAACATAGAATGACAAAAGAAGTATTCGGTATTTTAAAAAATTTACTTCCTCGATTTTATATTTGCCTGATACTCACTTGAAAAAAAAAAAAATTTCGAATTTAAAATTTTTGAAAATACCTGCTTGCTCATTCTATGTTCCTGATATTCGAAAATTTTATTTTTTCTATCAAATTTCAAAAAGTTTGTAGAAAAAAAAATTTTTTGAGTATCAGGAACAAAGAATGAGCTAAGAGGTATTTTCAAAAATATCGAATACCTCTTTGCTTATTCTATGTTCCTGATACTCAAAAAATTTTTTTTTCTACAAACTTTTTGAAATTTGATAGAAAAAAAAATTTTCGTGTATCAGGAACGCATAGAATGAGTAAAGAGGTATTCGATATATTTTGAAATTTTTTGAACAAGCAGCGCCATTTTTTTTCAGAACTATAGGGTAAACACATTTAAATATCATAGATAGAAGACGGCTGTTTTATCAGGGTTATAGAACAGACAAAGAGGTATTTTTTGAGTTAACAAGTTTGGCGCCATCTATTTAAATGTATTAATCTAAATTTAAATAATAATATTTTAAAACTTTTAAATTCAGTTTTCAAAAAATTCATACAAAGATAGTTCATCGTCTAGTTATAACCCAAAGGGTATTCATATACTATAGTGGTTTATGATAATATCTTTTCCCTTTTCTTTTAGTCAATATCGTACACTCAGGAAGCAACTGAAGCTTTTTATATCTTTCAACACACACGTACACTCATTTTACATAAATGTAAGTATGTATTCATGAGTACTACATGAGGTCACCTACATTTTTTATCTATGACATAATTTTCTAGTAGCTTTAAATAGTTAAAAAAATAAATAAATAACTAATAAGACAAAGGACATCTTTGTCCTTTTATTTATCTCTGTATTCTATATATACCATCGAATACACGAATAGTTTATTGCACGAATAATCTTTCTGCTATTATTTTATTTTACTTAAAACTTGCATAAAGTCAACATGAAATGTCATTTTACCCCAACTAAAATATATTTCAATTTTTATTCCACCTAATATTTGTTTTTCTTTTAATATATCAAGGTCAAATACAATACTTGATTTTATTTATTACTGAAATTTCTTTTTTTATTATTATTATAAACCAAATAAATAAATAATGAAAATAACAAAATATAAATAATGAAATACCCAGTCGATGAAATCGTGAACAAATATCTTTTGTAATAAATTTCATTCATGTTGCTATTATTATTTTAACAAAGAATGAGGGTAAAATATGTTGATCTATATGTGTATGTGTCCATCAAATAGTCACATAAAATTATTTATGATATTTTCATTTACAAATGTTTATAGTAAAAGTAGAACAACAAAAGCAACATAATAAAAATTGCTTTTATGTTTTTGTTTTACCGATTAGGGTAATTTAATCAAGGGAAAGAGGTTTAAACAAAAAAAAAAAAAAAGGGATATGTACAGTAGAAAGGATGAGAAATAAAAATAGGATAAATTCATTGGTGTACATACATTGTAAATTTAACTGGTTTATTTTTGAATGAAATAAAAAATATAATTTTACTCGGCAATGTCATAAATCTTGGAAAAACTTTGTTCATATAATCGTAATTGTAGAGATGTTAACTGCCTAGGTATACAATACATCTTTTTTATATTTTAAACTCTTGCTTTATGTTTCACTCGAAAGTAAAAATGAAAAATAATATTTTTTTACGATATTTTATATTCTTGTTTGTTTCTATTTTTTTTTTTTTTTTGGTTTTTTTATCTATGAATCTTTAACGCCATAGGTCATATGATATGGTCATTGTCTTGTTCTATTTTGTTCTGGCTTTACCCCAAGGAAAAATGAAGAAAAAAAAATCGAAACATATCTAATAAAAGTTTGACATTGCAATAGGTATTTCCAATGCATCTCGAAAAAATATTCTTTACAAAAAGTAAAGCTATATGTATTGTTATTATTATTTTTTTTTTTTTCTTTTACTTTTCAAGAAAATTTCAAATATATACAAGATTTATGAGAAAAATATAAAAAAATCATAACTTGAAAGTACATGACATGTTTATCCAAAATAGAAAATACCTTAAAGGTATAGAAAATATTTTCCTGACTATACTTTGTTGTATCATTTTTATTTATTTTATTTTATATATTTCTTTGGAAAAAAAAATATGCATTATACATATATATAGGCCTCAAGCTTCATATAATACACCAAGCACATAAAAACTCAAAATTGACTTTAAAAAAAGAAAAATAAAAATTTTAATAAAAATCTAAAAAAAAAAAAAAAAATAATAAAAGTTCTTTGAATGGTCTTTGGTAAATAACGCCTAGATTTGAATTTTTTTCTACTTTTTTCATATTTAATTTCACAGTAAATTCAATTCAAAGTAAAAAAAAGAAAAAAATTTTCTTATATTCATGAATTTTCGATCAATATTATATACAGTTATAAAATTTTATTTTGTAAGTTATTTAGAGTCAACCCTTTGATACCCAAATTTACCAATATCAGCAAAATATATCTATGCAAAATATAAAGTGTACATAAATATACATATAAATTGACACAAATACATTGGCATTTGTTGAGTGTCAGAGTAAACTGCTGACTTGGTTCATCCGATGAATATTAGTGAATGGTTATAACTGGTAAACAGCCGCTTGTTAGATAACTTCAATATATTATAATACATGTACGTAATATCATCAAGATGATGAGGAGCTTTTAAATAGCGATGTGATAGGAGAAAAGCAACGATGGCATATATCGAGCCAAATAACCGAAATGTGCTGTACACAACAAGCAAGGTGGACGACGACACAACCAGCAATTTGTGGTGTCTGCGACGTCGCGGTATTCAAGCTATTGCTTTCAGAGTTGTGGTACCCAAATGTCCTCTCTCTCTCTATACATAATCAATGTGTACAAAGATATGCAACTTTGCTGTTTTGATATTTGTGATATCAAAACAGCTTGCTATAGCCAATAAGCATCCAACGATCTAAAATCAAAACCGAACTTGTTTATCATTTTTTCATTTATTTATTTTGTCATAAAAGTTTTTTTTCTTATTATATATATAATAATACTATATGTTATTGCATGATTGGTCTATAAAATTTTTTATTATTAGCAATATCAATTTTAATTGTTAATATGAGTTATATTTATTTTATGTTATTTATGATTTTAATGTAAATTGATTGTATGATAACTTTAAAGTTAATTCTTTTTTATTTCTTTAACAAAGATGAATTATTTTTTTTTGTGGGAAAGAGATGGTTAGCTTTGCTTGGACCTTTTGATATAGATAAACGAGACGAACGAACGTTCAATGAACCCTTAATGGAATTTAATTTAATTGGATCATACCAATCGATGTTTTCTGGTGTTCAATCATCAGCCAATGCGCAAACTCTTTTTTCTTAATTTTTTAAAAATGTTTATTGGGTGTGTATATATTTTATACAAATATATATTATATTACACTTGTCAAATTTTTGTTGAAAACCTTGATAGTTTACAAGAGTAAATATTGCATGAAAAAAAGGAAAAAAAAATTGACTTTAACAAGTTGTCGAGACAAGTTTTTCACCAGATGAAAATATTGGAGAGGAGGAGTAAAGTTGTCTGAGTGGAAAAAACCAGAAAATAAAAAAAAAAAAACAAGTGGAAAAGTATTTTGTTGAGTCAGACTGGCGCCTGATGTCCAAAACGCAGTTTTCTGACCACGTTTTTTACCTTTTTTATTTATTTGTTTTTGTTACTATGCTATAGTGTATATTCTTTTTTTTTTTTTTAACTATTTATTTAAGTTTTTTTTACTAACATAAACTTTAAATGGTATGTTTTTTTTTTTTTTTTATACACCTTGTTTTCCATTTTCACTAGTAGATCATAACTTTACACGTTAAAATAAATTTTCCGATTATTTCTCATCGTATAACAGTAAAATACAAGAATGAAAAAAAAAAAAAAACATTTAGCCATAAAACTCGAACAATAGAAAATACCTGGTGATGATAAAAAGCAAATTATGAGTTATTTTTATTTTTTGTCTCTAATCGGTATTGGTATTTTACTCTAGAGTTTATATACGTACATAATTTTTTTTTATCTCGTTTATTAGTCAAATAATATCCCGTCCCTTTTACTACGGAAATGATATATATAATTTGTGTTATAGAACACGCACAGTACACATATAATAAATTAATAAATTATATTGCGATGATGTGGTCAATTCGAAGCATGTCGTGCGAAATTTACGTGGATCAATAAACACAAAAAATATTCGAATTAATTTATTTATATAGATATTAATAATGTATTAATAAAAGGAAAAAAAAATACTTGAATATTTTTATCATGCGTATTTAAAATATAAAAACTTAATTTGAATTATCAACTGATATGAAAATTAAAGGGAAGTGATTTGTTTTATCAATCAGAGTCTGGAAATATTTATTTAAAAAGAGCACAATAAAGTTTAAAGATATGAAAAAATAATAAATGCGAGAAAAAACATTTTTATATAAACAATTAATAAACACGAAGTAATCTCATGAAAAAAAAAGGAAACACTTAAATAGAAAGAGAGAGAATGATAAAGTAAAAACAATATGGTAAATTTGTTTGACAAATATTAACAAGATAATTAAATTATCAACATTTCATATGAACTTGGCTAATTTATTACCACTTATTTAGAAATAAAAAAAATTAAATATATCAATGACCTACGCAGTTGTAACGAATTGTACTCATTATTTTAATGAGCTAATTAAATTAAAGACATATATGTTCCACAAACCTTGTTCCGTTTGTTGAAAATAGTCCTTCAATAGGCCGTGTGTCAAGTCCACCACTCAATATATATTGTAAAGCAATTAACGCAAGCACAAGACAAGCAAGTGCTTTATAAAGACGTGATGGATTTGACAGTGTCACCTTTGTAGCATTAGACATTGCATCTTCCTATCTATGGTAACAATTCAACATGATTTTTTTAGTTGATAATTTTTCACAGGATACTCTCTTTAAATTTATTCTGGTGTCCATCAAACTGCTTATGTTAACAGCTTAGTTTATCTAGAGTATATATCTAAAAAAAGAAAAAAAAAACATGTTAAAAATTGTTTTTTTTTATATTTAAATTAAATAACAGCATAAGAAGTAATTTAAAACAAAAAATAACATACAATCACACTTGTATTTTAATGATGTAATTAAAAAAAAAATAATAGTTTCAACTATTTTATTATATTTTTAAAAAGTTAAATAAAATGTTGAGAATTTTATTTTTTCAAATTAAGCAAGTGTCTCGTAGGACTTTGTATAGTTCAAAAGAATTTATGTAAACCTCGTAAAAAAAATAAGTTTTAGTATGTTGTGAATTTAATTCACGAATAGTAAATGAACTTGCATCTCTGAAATTTTAATGTATGTGAATATAATGCATGTATGTAGGTATAGAGTTAAAGTTTATTGGCACAGTTGTGGTTTTTATAGGTTGTTAGACCAGTTAATATATCTTTAGACTCGTGGGAGTCAGTCAAACACGCAAGTGACCTGTCTCCTAAAATTTTTCTCGTTATATCATTGAGCAATTTCTAGCATTCAAGTGCTATTCATATTTTTACATTTGAAAATAGACAAGAAAAAAAAGTGAAATTAAAAATATCAATTAATGACAAAAAAAACCTATCAATTTTATAATTTAAATTTTGCATTATTTTATCGTCATATGATTTTTTTAATTGCTTTTTTTTTCTGTCCATTGCTCTATTTATTCGATTGAGAATATATACTGTGAATTTTTAATTTTATTTGAACACTTGAATAGCCAACTCATGAAAGCACGTAACGTTTATGACAAGCCAAGTAAATGGTTTGTTCACATACCAACAAATTGCGTGTACTAATATATATCGAGAGTCTAGGCAATACAAAGTTGTACTATTTTCTGCTTAAATTATATCTTGTATAATTATTTTGATTTAAATTTATATCAATTGTTTTTTATCTTTTATATTATACAATTTAGTATTATCTAAAATTAAAATAAAAGTAAGTATAAATATACTTGATGAATAATTCAAATGCTTGAAATAAATTTATTAATTAATTCACGATTGACAATTCAAAGATATTTTAAAATATCGAATTTCTTATTATTAATTTGGTCATTAAATTATTATAAATATACTGATAAATATATTTATAAAATAAAATCAATAACTCAAGTGAAATAATTTAAATTTCTGGCTCATGAATACAAAATTAAATTATACAATCAATTTTCAAATGACAATAATAATAAAAATATGTAAATGAATAAAAATTGTAAATGTACATTGTCGTAAAGTATTTTCTTAAATGTAGAAATTCAGATAGATTTTTGGTATCTTAAATTCTTGGCACGGGTTTTGGTAGTTTCCGGGTGTATTGCGAGTCAGATCAGGAGGAGGGTATATAGTATGGAGTCGACTGAGAGGCATATAAAGAGGGCTGAGGTGGCAGCTGTGCTTTTTCAAGTTGTCGACGCATTGCAGACACAAAAGATTCGGGCTTTTGGGCCATTTCAATTAGTAAATAACCCAGCATACATTTTTTTTTTTTTTTAATTACTTAATTAAAAATATTAGGTTAATGAAAATATACAAAAATTAAAATGGAAATTAACGATGCAATAGAATAAATTTTAAAAGCAAAAAAATAATATTCATTTTTTCATTTGTAAATTTAATATGAAATTTTTTAAAAAGACAAATATTTAAAGAGCAAAAAAAAAAAGTTTAATAAATTTAATACTATAATAAGCTATATGCAAAAAAAAAATAAAAAAATTTATTCTATTTCAATCACATTAAATGGCTAATTTTGGTAAAAACTTTTGATTGAGATTCATCAGTAAACGAGTTGACTGTTTCAGTTGATAGTGCACTTAAGTTGACTTAATTAAGAAAATGGCTTAAAGCTGTTGAGAGATGTGTAAACAGAGTTGTCGTCTGTGTTAACAGTACTGATAGGTTTTATCAGAATTTTTTTTTTCTTCTTGCTTTTCAAATATTTAACTTTTTTGGAGTTTATCAGTATCTCGTGAATGTTATTTTAGGGAAACAAAAAATGGTCCCTCAAAGGGCAGCAGCAAAAGATGGTTTATCGTTAAAATTTCTTTTTTTTTTATGATATAAAATATATCAAGTTTTTCAAATAGCCCTGAGACATGAAAATCCGATTCATGTCGATTTAATGTCAATTTATAATCTAAATCCCATTTCAACCTTTTTTTTCTTTTTATATATTATGAATCTATATATTATATAAAAGTTATTAAATTCTTTGCTTAAACCATCAATTGCAAAAAATTATAAATGACAAAAGAAAATGCCGATTTGAATTTCGATTGAAATATCATTGAAAATGATTTATGTTTTAATTGTAAAAGTGAATTCCAGTGGGTGACTTTTTATAACGTGAAAAATAATAGACCGGTAACGACGGCTATGACGGGAGAATGAATAAAAAAAAAAAATCAAGCAAAGGTAAAATGAAAAAATAGAAGATAAGTCAAAAATAAAAATTGGGAGAATACTGAGGATACTGTTGAAAAGAGGATGAGGAAATCGATAGCCATCGTCATGGTGACCATTTGTATCAAAGTATTTTTTATTTTTATTTTTTGCAACTCTTTATTCTCGCTATTCAGTTGAAAAAAAATCTATTTTTTTTTATTACTACTTTTCATTTGCTTCCCATTATTTTAATTTCGATAAAAAAAATATGTGCAAACATGTCACAAAAAAAAAAATGTTTTATTTTAGTTCAATTGATAAAAAAATCTGTTATTACGATACTTTGAATTAATTTTTTTTAACTGATCAAAGTATAATAAATATTTTAGCATACAAATGTCAAATTGTTTTTCTTGATGGTTCAAGTGTATCACTATCTAATTGTCAAGTACACTCACTAATATTGTTTCTACTTTCACGTATTTTATATATTAAAATGATTCAGAATCAAAACGACTGTTGATTAAAAAACTATATACCTCATTATTTATACCAGCATTAAGCATTCTTTTAGTTTAAAAACAATGTTGCAGTTAACTCAGTTACAATTGGTATGTAGTACTTTCAATTAATAGCACTGCCTCACGATTTTGACTCACCATAATCATTTTTACTTTTAGTCCTGGTACTGGTTGTGTTTGATGAATGACATCAGTACTTGCTAATTTTCGAAATGATGGATTAGTTTAAGCAAGGTCATGGACAAATAAATAAACATACTTACCATCATGTCTTGTCCACTGGCATCAAGACTATTGTCATATTGTTCAGCAATAATTTTTCCAATTTTTACGTACACTTTTGTATATAGCTATAAACACATTTAAGTGACAAAGTGGATAATTGAATTTATAGTGACATGACGATTGACGCTACACATATTTTTCATACAACTTACTATTCCACTATTTACACCGAACCCATTGTCCTTAGAAGTTTTGGCATCCTTAGCTTTGACAATCTTGACACGACTATTTCATTCGAATAAAATCAGCACTAACTGTTACAAATTATATTGACAATGTTGTTATTAATCAGTTGGATTAAAATTATTTATTGTTAGATAAGGTTACTATTAAATAATTAAAAAACTTTTGACAGCAAATGACTTGAAATGATGACGTAACAAATTATACGGCCGCTCTGATAAAATAATAGAGTGGAGATAAGCTAATTAATTAATAACTACGCCCTTAGCGGTGGCATCAGGTACTATCAATTTGAATTTTTGAATAATTGACCGCCAAAATTGATAGTATCTATTGCTGGCGCTAAGGGCGCAGTTATCGTTCATTAAACTTATCCCCACTCTATGATTTCATCGAAATGGCCGCATAATTTGCCACGTCATCATTGCAAGTCATTATTGTCAAAAGTTTTATTACGTAATTATTTAATAGTTTAATCTTATCTAACAATAAATAATTTTGATCGAAATGATTAATAATAGCATTGCCAATATAATTTGCAACAATTTAGTGCTGATTTTTGAGTATTTCGAAATGAAATAGTCATGTCAAGATTATCGGAGCTAAGAACGCCAAAAACTTTCAAGGACATTGGGTTCGTGTGCAAACATTATGAAATAGTAAGATAGTAAGTTGTGTTAAAAAAATATCTATAGCGTCATGTAACTATAAATTCAATTATCTACTTTTTTTAATTGTCTCTTGAAAAATATATTTATAATAAAGTGTTAATTTAATATTTTTTCTTTGTGTTTTTAGCTATACAAAGAGTGTACGTAAAAAATTGGCAAAATTATGGCTAAAAAAATGACAAAAGTCTTGACGCTAGTTGACAAGACATGATGGTGAGTATGTTTATTTATTTGTCCATGACCTTGCTTAAACTAATCCATCATTTTGATTAAATTAGCAAGTACTGATGTCATTCATCAAACACAACCATTAGTACCAGGACTAAAAGTAAAAAAATGATTACATTGCGGTTTGTCATTGGAGTCAAAATCGTGAGGAAAACAGTGCTATTAATTGAAAGTACTACATACCAATTGTAACTGAGCAACTGCAACATTGTTTTTTTTAAATAAAAAACTAAAAGAATGCTGATGATGCTAAAGGTGTATAATGGTGTATAATGAGGTATGTTGATTTTAGTTTTTTTTTAATCAACAGTTGTATTGATTCTGAATCATTTTAATATATAAAATACGTGAAAGTAGAAACAATATTAGTGAGTGTACTTGACGATTAGATAGTGATACACTTGAACCATCAAGAAAAACAATTTGATATTTTTTTTTTAATGAAAAGAAAATCAAAACAATCATTTACATTCAGTTTAACGTTTAAGTTTTTGATAATGATTTATTTTAGTAGTACAACTTAGACATAATGACGAGATTAATTAGAATTTGAACATCATTATGTTATGTTGATGGTACAAAAACTCGGCGTTTGCGCCTTTCTGACGAACAATGCGCTCAATTTAATGAAATACTTTAGTTGAGTACAAGGCTAAATAAAAGACAATGATCAATCCTGGATGATTAAAAATCACTCTTTGATTATCCTGAACCTCTTGTTGTAATATTAAACATTAAATTGACGTGATGCTAAGTTTAAGCGAATCCAAACACTACATGAATTATCTGATAATATTTATTATCGTGTTTTTCACTTTTTTGTTTTCAAGTTAGTTTGGAAAACAAAAAAAACGTATATAGAATAGAGATACAAATTGCCAAAAGGCAAACGGATGTTGTGGGTGTTTTTGGGATGGCTTTGCAAGAATGTAAATGACATATAATCCCCTCTGGGAATTGATGCAAAGCACAATCTTGTTTTGTTATGATGATGACAGTCTGTGTCGTATCATACTCCCCTTGAAGAACTTATTTTTCACCCTTTGTGCATCAACTATTATCCGTATAATATGTGATTTATCAAATACCATTGAATCTAGTGACGGTCAATTTATTTGACTATTGAAACTAAGTAGCCGTTAGTATTGAGTTTACCTTAAAAAAAAAAACATCTTAAATATTCTCTTTCAATGATGAACATTTAAATTTTATTTTATTAGTTTTTATATATTTATTTAAAAAAAACTCTCTAAGCCTCTCTTCAATTTTCATTCAATAAATAAAATAAAAATTTTGCTCTTGTTAATTTTTTAATGACATTCTCGTTTTTAATTTTCAATTGAAAAAAAAAAAAAACATTATTCGATGGTTGTGATAGCAATCTTCTAATTAATAAATAAAATACATTTAAGGTAATGACAGACTGGGGAATTATATATAGTCATCAACATCCGGTGTTAATTTACTCTGAAAATGATGTTTTATTCCAAGGTTAATTTTGTTTTTTTTATGTTTATGCAAAAACATTTATTTCAATGCACGAAGCGAATAATTTTCCACTTTTTTATGATCATTTTTTTTTTTTAACGTCCTTCGATGTATCCTGGATATCTGCATGACAGCTACCCCTTTTTAATTTATTTTTTTTTTTATTTTCCATACGCCAACTTGTCAATTTTACTGCACTTTATTCAACAAAGCCATTTGGCCACATGCCAATCAATCCGGCTATCTTGTGACGCATTTAAAAAATATATCAAATTTGTTTGAAATATTAAAAGATAAAAAAAATAAATTAACAATATATACTATTACATATGTGAGTCTTTATGTATAAAGTTGAATTTAGCCAACGTATATAATAGCTTTCACCCGGAAGATACGAGAAAAGGAAATGCGAAACATTTCTGCAATTTCGTATTATTTTTTTTTTATTTTATTTTTCATTTCATTTTACTTCTTCATTCTATCGTATTTTTTTACGACTTTTTCCCTTTTTTTTTGTGAAAGAGCAAAGCACCTGGGTCGTTACATTTTCTTCTTGTTTTGCATTTTTTTTTTTTTTTTACCAAAGACGTGATTGATGTGGCATCAATTGCACCCCAGTTGATATATATATATTTTTTGTTAGTATGAAAAAATATTATCGAAAGAAAATCTAAAACAAAGCTTTCTCTGCTTTTGTATATTTTTTTTTATTCTATTTTATTGACTAAAATAATTTATCAACGTTTCATATTTGATATAAAATATAAATATTGAAATTTTCAATTCAGTAAGTAGAAAATATTGTCAAGTTTGATGCAAAGGTATTTGCAAACGAGAATCTTCGAAGATTGTCATCGACATCCTGTGTGGTGAATCAAGTAACACAAAAAAATATGTACATATATATACTGTAAATATATACGTGAATATATGCTTATATACAGCTGAAAGTGTAGAGACTCAAACACTCGCCAATCGATCGATTTTCACAAGACTTTGCCAACTTGAAGCAACTATCTTAATGCTGTAGCGCATGATGCTGTAGAGAAGCTTTTCTCTTTCAAAAAGCAGTACTATATTCTACATATACTATATACGATAATGTACGAACTGAATAATCAGGTCGGTCTTTAGAGACTTGAGTCCGTTCGTCCTCTGAGAATAATAGAGCAACGTGAATTCTCATTGGTAAATTTATCTTCGAAAAGTACTCGGTTAAAAAAAAAAGACGTGTTTACAAAAACGTATGAATTTATTGAATAAAATACATAGAATAAATTCATATACACGTAAATATAATATTATTTTTTAGTTATTAATTTTAAAAATGATAATAAACAGTCATTTTAATAAATTAAAAAATTTTAATTTAATATTACACTCATATATTGTGATGATTCTTTTTTTTTTTTTTAAATTATTATCAGTGAAATATAGTGCAGTGTTGACCTTTTCTACTGTTAATTAATTTATACCAAAAATATCGATAATAATAAATATATTTAGAGCATACTTTGAGCATAATTATATACATTTTCTTTATCCTCGAAATAAATAATTTATTAATTTTCATTTAGGATAATAGGAAAAAAAAAATAAAAAGTTTATTAGTACGCAGTCTAATTACTTTGTCCATTATGAGGGAAATTTGATAAATAAAAAATTATTCGTGTACATATACAATATTGATTGGTTCGACAGGAAATTATATATATAATACCCCAAGCTGTTTCAAATTAAATTTGAGTTAGTTTTGTTTGTTGTTGTTGCCATTGCGAAAGGGAAAAAAAAAATAACAAAGAATAAGAAATTTAATTATTTATATATTTCTTAGCTAAAGTATCACATAATTAAATTTACGACAAATAATAATTAACGATAAATAAGTAATTAGTCTATTGAAAATTGAATTTTATATAAATTTATTTATTTGTTTGTAAATAAAAGCTTAGTCATTGTTCTGAGCTTTTGATACTTTTGTTTTTTATCTTTCTATAAGCCAAAAAAAGAATTTAAAAAATTGAAAATTCTTCTATATTTACAATGGTTAATAAAAAAAACTATATTTTTATTAACGTCATTTTGTGCGGAGGAATTTTTGTTACCCTTTTAAATTTTTTTTCGTCTTGTAAGTGTAATGGATTCAATGATTGATTTAGGTTTACGATCAATACAATTGCCATATCAAACTATTATCCATATGAATCATAAATACAGACCGTGTTTAGGCATGTCACATAAAATCCTATCGATAATTAACATCAACAAATGAAAATTAAAATGTTTCATTTGTTAAACTATTTATGTCATGTATTTTTCTTTTTTTTTTTTCTTTTTCAATTGGTATTTTTATATCGAAATAAAATAGAAGTCTTATGAAATCTGCACTGACATTTGTCAGTTTCATTTATTTCTTATTTTTTCAAATACTTTTTCTTTTTTTTTTTTTATCTTTTCCGTATATGTATTGGATATTAAAAAAAAAATGTCTCATTCAATTTCACGCTTGCAGTTTGTTTTTGAGATTTTTCATATTGTATATACGAGCCATATCACCTCTTTTCCCTTGGTTTTTTTTTTATATATTTACTATCAAACGTCAGTGTCTCGTTCTACTGTAAATTCAATCCGGAAACACCGAAAAATCATGCACCGGAATTGGGGTGATTTTTTGGTGGACAAAAAATAATTCGTTATATTTATTAAACCACAAATTTTTATAAAAGGAATATTTTACAAAATTATCGCTTTTTTTTCCAAGTATTTCCGGTTTCAATAGCACCAAATTTCCGGGCTGATGTGCTTCAGTTATCTCGTTGACTCGTATAAACAAAAAAACTATATTTTTTCAATGATTTTAATTTGATTTTGTCTCTTTTATCAAATACATATTACTTGTATATCATATAACTAACATGAATTTATTGTTAACTGATTATATATCATCAAATTTAAATTGGTTAAATATAAAATAATAATAATGATAATCCATCAAGGCTGTTTGATATTTAGTATCAAGTTTAAATTATATAATAATCATAAAATTTTCATAAACAAGTTTGAAGCAAAAGTTAGTTACTCATATCAGTAGATTGTAATATATCTTGTACAAAAACCAGAAAAAAAAAAATAACCACCACAAAAGAAAAAAAAATAAAAAGTACTGTGTATACATTTACCAGATTTATATATTATTCATCGTAAAATATTTGTTTATTTAAAATATAAAAAATTTTAGTAGCTAAAGAAAAGATAGAAGTGGTTTGCTATATAAAAAGCAATGTAAAAATTTTTTCAACAGAGGAAAAATATGACAGTCTTTATATTTCCAGTTACTTTTTACTATTATAATCAAAATTATGATTATCATACTATTTTATCATTGTCATGAAAACTTTATCATTTATATGAGTCAACCTTTTTTTTTATGATATAAACAAATTATTAAATTCGATAAATAGATGAAAATTGATATGAGAAGTGAAATTGATGGATGATCAATCATATACATCAAAGGTTTTGATATTTCATGTGTATATCAAGTTACAAAATAGATGATTCATGTATACATGTCATTGAAAAAAATAACTGAGTAGTTGAAGAAGCCAAATGTTAATACCAACAGTTGACAGAAATTGCAAAATTATTCTCATTCAAAATGACGAAAATTTTATATGTTTGAATTCGAGTTAATTAAATTAATTATTAGTATAATGTTTGCATTGCAAATATACTTTTAATTAAATTTGGGGAATTATAACTTTTAAATAATTGCAGTTGTTAAAAATAATTTTTTATTATAATTGCTATTACAATATACAATTATTTATTGGGTAAAAATTAAAAACAAATAAATTTTTGATATAAAAATAATAGTTTTATGAGTCAATGACACAAAAATTTATATACATTTTAATGAAATTGAGATGATTAAACTAATTAAGTTGGATGTATTATTTGTATATGAGTTTTTTTTTGATAGTTTATAAAAATTAAAAAGAAAGAAATATGTATGAGGAACAGAGGACGTATAGAGATAAAAGTAGATGATGATTTTATTCTCAACTCGAGTATTATGATCACGCACATAATTTGCATAACTCGTTTTCCGTCATATTAAAGTCTATACATGCTATTTGCTAAAAGAACCGTAACATTGCACAACAAATATATTTATTTTTTTTTTACTTCATCATTTTTTTTTTTTTTTTTGTTCTCAATTAAAGTACAAATTGAATTATAAATTTTTTTTTATTCATTATTTTATCAAATAAAACAGGCTTTTTTTTTCAAATATTTCAAATAAATAGTTAAGTATTTTATTGGAGTTTTAGTTTTAATATGGGTTTAAGTATGTAATGTATTTATGAAAGAGTTTAGGAAATCGGTAAATTTATTATATACTCAATGTAAATAATTGAATTTCAAATTTTAGAATATATTGATTTTATTTCATCAGTCGGTTGCCAGTTGAAACCAGAATTAATTTTTTTTTTTTTTCTGTTGCATAAAATATAAATTATCGATTATCCATAAAGTTTTTATTTTTTATTTTGTGTGAAAAAAAAAAAAAAAAAAAACTTTAGCAATCCATTATACTTATTGTTTCGTGTTCAGTTTTAAATTAAATCGAGTCAGAATGACACATAAATATATTGAAAAAAAAATAATAATTTAAATCTATATAAATAAATAAATAAATAAATAAATGAAAAGTCGAATCATAAATAGCAGTTTTTCATTTATTTTTCAGTTTTATTTATTCAAATTTATTGATTTTATTTTTCATCAATTTAATAATATCAATATATTTTTTATATTCAAAGAAATATTTAAAATTGAAAATTCCGCAATAAAAAATTGATATATTTCATGTATATATGTATATTTACTAAAAGTAAACGATGCAAATTCATGTGAGGTAATTTGGTAGGCCAGATTCTCTATCAAATTATTGGCAAAACCCTGAACGAGATTCTCCAGTAATCGCGTTAATTATCTCAATACCTAGTTTATTGATCGTTCAAACCAATCCACTGCACATCAAAAATAATCAACAATATAACACACAAACAACAAACTAAACAAAACAATACTCTTATAATCAAATAATATATTGTGATAATTAATTTTTTATTTTTTTTTTAATTACATTGAGACAATTTCAACAAATTAAATTTATTAATAAATAATTAGTCCCTGAATTAAAAAATGTAAAAACAAATTTATTAATTTTAATCATTTACAACAATTTAAATTAATTCTAACTACTTAGAAAAATTAAGTATAAAATAATGAATATTTGTACGTGGAAAAAAAACATTTCATTAATTTAAAAAATTATTTATACAATTGTTTGTTTTTTTTTTTTCGCATTACAAAAGAATGAATGAATGAATTTCCATTTTAACTATTATTATTAAATTATTAAATTAATATCCATTGTGATATTTTAATTATATTGAAAACTGACAAGTTAACCCCTCATATATATATTCCCAGGTAGAAATCTAATGTCTATTCGACGTCGAATAGCGCTCGATTTCCGAGGCCCACGCTCCGTTCGACGTCGAATTTCGAGCTCGAAACGATGTCGAAGGGTGACGCTATTCGATGTCGGATCGACGTCGTTTCGGACTTGTTCATAAAATAATCGCTTGCATTGAATTTTGATAGATGGCAGTAGAGTCAAGTTCTATATATAGGTAAAGAAGGCAATTTTTTTTATTAGCAATATCATTAAAAGCAATAAATTAAAAAAAAAATGCCATAACCTCATACGCAGGGATGAGCATCTGTGAGTTTTTGAGTTGCTTACAATTATCCATGAATGAAACGTTTGAAACAGGATAAAACGGATAAAACCCACGTGATCTCTCAGTAGCTCAAATTTTTACCATAAAATTTTTTTTTTGCTACATCTTTCCCTTAGCTACTGCTTGTCCTTAGTCATTTATTTATTTAACAAATGAAATACATGTCATTTATTTCTAAAAAAAAAAAATTTCCAAAGAAAAAATGTAGCTAAGAAAACATGTAGCTAACCCTGGTGGAAATATTACTCCGGCATTACTCCGGCATTCCGTTTTGCCCATTTCCGGAGAAATTACTCCGACGTGAGGTTGATGGCGGAAAAATTACTCCGGCATGAAATTGATGGCGGAGAAAATATTCCGGCACCAATCTCATGCCGGAGTAATTTCTCCGCCATCAATTTCATGCCGGAGTAATTTCTCCGCCATCAATTTCATGCCGGAGTAGATTCTCCGCAATCAATTTCATGCCGAAGTAATTTTTCCGCCACCAACCTCATGCCGGAGTAGTTGCTCCGGAAATGGGCCAAAAACGGAGTAATGCCGGAGAAAGCCGGAGTAACGGCGGAGAAATATTTCCACCAGGAAGGTATTTAATGTTAAGCTACCACATAATATATTTAGCTACATTGATTCCTTAGCTACTGCTTTTTCTTGAACGTTATCATTTCTGAAAAAATACATGTATTTTATTTTTTAAGAATAAAAATGTCCAAGGAAAAGATGTAGCTAAGGAATTAATGTGACTAATGAATTATTTCCTTGAAATATAATTCTTTGGCAACATTAATTCCTTAGCTACATCTTTTTCTTAGCTACTGCTTTTCCTTGGACATTTGTATTTTTAAAAAAAAAATTTACATGTATTTTATTTATAAAATAAATTGAAGATGTCCAAGGAAAAGCAGTAGCTAAGGAAAAGATGTAGCTAAGAAATTAATGTGACTAATGAATTATTTCCTTGAAATATAATTCTTTGGCAACATTAATTCCTTAGTCACATTAATTCCTTAGCTACATCTTTTCCTTAGCTACTGCTTTTCCTTGGACATTTGTATTTTTAAAAAATCAATTAACATGTATTTTATTTATAAAATAAATAAAATGTATAGTGAAAGATGCTAATGTATCAATGAATTATTCACTTTGAAATTTCTGGCAACATTAATTTTATCACATATTTCAGTTGCCATCTTTCTCAGTTAATGTTTTTCTTGGACATTTGTATTTTTAAAAACAATAACATGTATTTTATTTAAAATAAAAAATGTCCTGGCGGAAGTAGAAGGTGAAAAGATGTAGATAAGGAATTAATGTACTAATGAATTATTTCGAAATATATTTTGGCAACATTATTCCTTAGTCATTATTAATTCCTTAGCTACATCTTTCCTTAGCTACTGCTTTCTGACATTTGTATTTTAAAAAGTTTACATATATTTTATTTATAAAATAAATTGAAAATGTCCATGGAAAAGTAGTAGTTATGAAAGATGTAGAAGGAATTAATGTGACTAATGAATTATTTCCTTGAAATATAATTCTTTTAAAACAAACCTTAGCTACATCTTTCCTTTAGCTACTGTTTTTTCCATGGACATTTTTTTATTTATTTTATAAATAAAATACACGTGTAATCGATTTTTTAAAATATAAATGTCCAAGGAAAAGCAGTAGCTATGAAAAAGATGTAGCTAGAATTATGACTTTAAGGAATTATTGTTGCTAAAGAATTATATTTCAAGGAAATATCTATTAGTTCACATTTAATTTTTAGTTACATCTTTTCCTTAGCTACTGCTTTTCCATGGACAATTTTTATTTATTTTATAAATAAAATACATGTTAATTGATTTTTAAAAATACAAATGTCCAAGGAAAAGCAGTTAAGTGAAAGATGCAGTTATGAATTAATGTGATTAAGGAATTAATGTTGCAGAATTATATATTTCAACGAAATAATTCATTAGTCACATTAATTCCTTAGCTACATCTTTCCTTAGTTAGTTATCTTTTTTTTCTATTGCTATATCTTTTTTCTCTTAGTTACTGCTTTTCCCTGGACATCTTCAATTTATTTTATAAAAAAATACATGTAAATTTTTTTAAAAATACAAATGTCCAAGGAAAAGCAGTAGCTAAGGAAAGGAAGAATATGTTGTTAAAGAATATATTTCAAGGAAATAATTCATTAGTCACATTAATTCTTAGCTATCTTTTCTTTAGCTACTGCTTTCCATGACATTTTTATTTATTTTATAATAAATATTATAAAATTGATTTTTTAAAAATACAAATGTCCAAGGAAAAGCAGTTGCTATGAAAAGATGTAGCTATGAATTAATGTGACTATGAATTACTTTGAAATATAATTCTTTTGGCAACATTAATTCCTTAGTCACATTAATTCTTTAGCTACATCTTTTCCTTAGCTACTGCTTTTCCTTGGACCTTTGTATTTTTAAAAAATAAATTGACATGTATTTCATTTATAAAATAAATAAAAAATGTCCAAGAAAAAGCAGTAGTTAAGGAAAAGATGTAGCTAAGGAATTAATGTGACTAAGGAATTATGTTCCTGAAATATAATTTTGGTAACATTAATTGCTTAGTCACATTAATTTAGTTACATATCTTTTTCTTAGCTACTGCTTTTCCTGGACATTTGTATTTTTTAAAAAAATTTACATGTATTTTATTTATAAAATAAATTGAAAATGTCCATGAAAAGCAGTAGCTATGAAAAAGATGTGCTAAGGAATTAATGTGACTAATGAATTATTTTGAAATATAATTCTTTTGGCAACATTAATTTTAGCTACATCTTTTCCTAGCTACTGCTTTTCCATGGACATTTTTTATTTATTTTATAAATAAAATACATGTTAATCGATTTTTAAAAATACAAAATGTCCAAGGAAAAGCAGTAGCTAAGTGAAAAGATGTAGCTAAGGAATTAATGTGATTAAGGAATTAATGTTGCCAAAGAATTATATTTCAAGGAAATAATTCATTAGTCTACATTAATTCCTTAGCTACATCTTTTCTTAGTTACATTTACACACTGCTTTCCTGGACACTTCAATTTTTTTAAAAATACAAATGTTCAAGGAAAAGCAGTAGCTGGAAAAGTTAGTTATGAAATTAAATGTTAAAGAATTATATTTCAATTAAATAATTCATTAGTCACATTATTCCTTTAGCTATCTTTTCAGCTACTGCTTTTCCATGACATTTTTATTTATTTTATAAATAAAATATGTTAATTGATTTTAAAAATACAAATGTCCATGAAAAGCAGTAGCTATGAAAAGATGTAGCAATGAATTAATGTGACTATGAATAATGTTGCCAAAGAATTATATTTCAAGGAAATAATTATTAGCACACATTCCTTAGTTACATTTTTTCTTAGCTACTGTTTTTCCTTACGGGATTATTTTTACATTTTATAATAAAATACATGTTAATTGATTTTAAAAATAAATGTCCAGTGAAAGTAGTTAAGTAAAAGATGTAAAGCAAGAAATAATGAATTAATGAATTATTTCCTTGAAATATAATTCTTGGCAACATTAATCTCTTAGTCACATTAATTCCTTAGCTACATCTTTTCCTTAGCTACTGCTTTTCCTTGATCATTCGTAGTTTTAAAAATCAATTAACATGTATTTTATTTTATAAAATAAATAAAAATGTCCATGGAAAAGCAGTAGCTATGAAAAAGATGTAGCTATGAATTAATGACTAATGAATTATTCACTTGAAATGTAATTTGGCAACATATTCCCTTAGTCACATTAATTTTAGCATCTTTTAGCTACTGCTTTCCTTTTGACATTTGTATTTTTAAAAATAATTAACATGTATTTTATTTATAAAATAAATAAAAAATGTCCATGGAAAAGCAGTAGCTAAGGAAAAAGATGTAGATATGAATTAATGTGACTAATGAATTATTTCCTTGAAATATACCCTTGGCAACATTAATCCTTAGTCACATTAATTCTTAGCTACATCTTTTTCCTTAGCTACTGCTTTTCCTTGGACATTTGTATTTTAAAAAAAAAAATTTTCATGTTTTTTTATTTTATGTATAAATTGAAATGTCCATGGAGCAGTAGCTGGCGAAAAGATGTAGCTATGAATTAATGTGACTAATGAATTATTTCCTTGAAATATAATTCTTTGGCAACATTAATTCCTTAGCTACATCTTTTCCTTAGCTACTGCTTTTCCATGGACATTTTTTATTTATTTTATAAATAAAATACACGTTAATCGATTTTTTAAAAATACAAATGTCCAAGGAAAAGCAGTAGCTAAGGAAAAGATGTAGCTAAGGAATTAATGTTGCCAAAGAATTATATTTCAAGGAAATAATTCATTAGTCACATTAATTCCTTAGCTACATCTTTTTTCCTTAGCTACTGTTCTTTTCCATGACAATTTTTATTTATTTTATAAATAAAATACATGTTAATTGATTTTTAAAAATATTAATGTCCAATGAAAGCAGTGAAAGATGTAGCTATGAATTAATAGATAAGGAATTAATGTTGCCAAAAAATTATGTTTCAAGGAAAGAATTCCTTAGTCACATTAATTCCTTAGCTACATCTTTTCCTTAGCTACATCTTTTCCTTAGCTACATCTTTTCCTTAGCTACTGCTTTTTCTTGGACATTTTTTATTTATTTTATAAATAAAATACATGTAAATTTTTTGTGTGTAATTAAATGTTAGTAGTTAGAAAGATGTAGCTAAGAAATTAATGTTGCCAAAGAATTATATTTCAAGGAAATAATTCATTAGTCACATTAATTCCTTAGCTACATCTTTTCCTTAGCTACTGCTTTTCCATGGACATTTTTTATTTATTTTATAAATAAAATACATGTTAATTGATTTTTAAAAAATACAAATGTTCAGTGAGTAGTTATGAGATGTAGCTATGAATTAATGTGACTATGAATTATTTCTGAAATATAATTTTGGCAACATTAATTTCTTAGTCACATTAATTCCTTAGCTACATCTTTTCCTTAGCTACTGCTTTTTCTTGGACATTTGTATTTTTAAAAAATCAATTAACATGTATTTTATTTATAAAATAAATAATGTCCATGGAAAGCAGTATTATGAAAAAGATGTAGCTGGGAATTAATGTGACTAATGAATTATTTCCTTGAAATATAATTCTTTGGCAACATTAATTGCTTAGTCACATTAATTCCTTAGCTACATCTTTTCCTTAGCTACTGCTTTTCCTTGGACATTTGTATTTTAAAAAAAAATTATTATGTATTTTATTTATAAAATAAATTGAAAAATGTCCATGGAAAGTTAGTAAAGATGTCGCTCAGGAATTAATGTGACTAATGAATTATTTCCTTGAAATATAATTCTTTGGCAACATTAATTCCTTAGCTACATCTTTTCCTTAGCTACTGCTTTTCCATGGACATTTTTTATTTATTTTATAAATAAAATACACGTTAATCGATTTTTAAAAATAATGTCCAGTGAGTAGTAGTTAAAGATGTAGCTATGAATTATGACTAAGGAATTAATGTTGCCAAAGAATTATATTTCAAGGAAATAATTCATTAGTCACATTAATTCCTTAGCTACATCTTTTCCTTAGCTACATCTTTTCCTTAGCTACTGCTTTTCCTTGGACATCTTCAATTTTTTTAATACAATAAAATATGAGTAGTAGTTAGTGAAAGATAGTTAAGGAATTAATGTTGCCAAAGAATTATATTTCAAGGAAATAATTCATTAGTCACATTAATTCCTTAGCTACATCTTTTCCTTAGCTACTGCTTTTCCTTGGACATTTTTTATTTATTTTATAAATAAAATACATGTTA
The DNA here is from genome assembly GCF_014905175.1 of Aphidius gifuensis. Taxonomy (NCBI): domain Eukaryota; kingdom Metazoa; phylum Arthropoda; class Insecta; order Hymenoptera; family Braconidae; genus Aphidius; species Aphidius gifuensis. The sequence continues at coordinate 22,755,787 of NC_057788.1, read as the reverse complement.
ATTGATTTTTTAAAAATACAAATGTCCAAGGAAAAGCAGTAGCTAAGGAAAAGATGTAGCTAAGGAATTAATGTTGCCAAAGAATTATATTTCAAGGAAATAATTCATTAGTCACATTAATTCCTTAGCTACATCTTTTCCTTAGCTACTGCTTTTCCATGGACATTTTTTATTTATTTTATAAATAAAATACATGTTAATTGATTTTTTAAAAATACAAATGTCCAAGGAAAAGCAGTAGCTAAGGAAAAGATGTAGCTAAGGAATTAATGTGACTAAGGAATTAATGTTGCCAAAGAATTATATTTCAAGGAAATAATTCATTAGTCACATTAATTCCTTAGCTACATCTTTTCCTTAGCTACTGCTTTTTCATGGACATTTTTTATTTATTTCATAAATAAAATACATGTTAATTGATTTTTTAAAAATACAAATGTTCAAATAGTAGTTATGAAAGATAGCTAAGGAATTAATGTTGCCAAAGAATTATATTTCAAGGAAATAATTCATTAGTCACATCAATTCCTTAGCTACATCTTTTCTTAGCTACTGCTTTTCCTTAGCCATTTTTTATTTATTTTATAAATAAAATACATGTTAATTGATTTTTAAAAATACAAATGTCCATGGAAAAGCAGTAGCTATGAAAAGATGTAGCTAAGAATTAATAGATTAAGGAATTAATGTTGCCAAAGAATTATATTTCAAGGAAATAATCTATTTAGTCACATTAATTTTTTAGCTACATCTTTTCTTCTTAGCTACTGCTTTTTCATGGACATTTTTATTTATTTCATAAATAAAATACATGTTAATTGATTTTTAAAATAATAAAATGTCCAGTGAGTTAGCGGCGAAAGATAAAGATGTAGCTAAGGAATTAATGTTGCCAAAGAATTATATTTCAAGGAAATAATTCATTAGTCACATCAATTCCTTAGCTACATCTTTTCCTTAGCTACTGCTTTTCCATGGACATTTTTTATTTATTTTATAAATAAAATACATGTTAATTGATTTTTTAAAAATACAAATGTCCAAGGAAAAGCAGTAGCTAAGGAAAAGATGTAGCTAAGGAATTAATGTGACTAAGGAATTAATGTTGCCAAAGAATTATATTTCAAGGAAATAATTCATTAGTCACATTAATTCCTTAGGTACATCTTTTCCTTAGCTACTGCCTTTCCATGGACATTTTTTATTTATTTCATAAATAAAATACATGTTAATTGATTTTTTAAAAATACAAATGTCCAAGGAAAAGCAGTAGCTAAGGAAAAGATGTAGCTAAGGAATTAATGTTGCCAAAGAATTATATTTCAAGGAAATAATTCATTAGTCACATCAATTCCTTAGGTACATCTTTTCCTTAGCTACTGCCTTTCCATGGACATTTTTTATTTATTTCATAAATAAAATACATGTTAATTGATTTTTTAAAAATAATAAACCAGTGAAAGGTAGTAGTGAAAGATAGCTAAGGAATTAATGTTGCCAAAGAATTATATTTCAAGGAAATAATTCATTAGTCACATCAATTCCTTAGCTACATCTTTTCCTTAGCTACTGCTTTTCCTTAGCCATTTTTTATTTATTTTATAAATAAAATAGATGTAAATTTTTTTTTTTAAAATACAAATGTCCAAGGAAAAGCAGTAGCTAAGGAAAAGATGTAGCTAAGGAATTAATGTTGCCAAAGAATTATATTTCAAGGAAATAATTCATTAGTCACATTAATTCCTTAGCTACATCTTTTCCTTAGCTACTGCTTTTCCATGGACATTTTTTATTTATTTTATAAATAAAATACATGTTAATTGATTTTTTAAAAATACAAATGTCCAAGGAAAAGCAGTAGCTAAGGAAAAGATGTAGCTAAGGAATTAATGTGACTAAGGAATTAATGTTGCCAAAGAATTATATTTCAAGGAAATAATTCATTAGTCACATTAATTCCTTAGCTACATCTTTTCCTTAGCTACTGCTTTTTCATGGACATTTTTTATTTATTTCATAAATAAAATACATGTTAATTGATTTTTAAATGTTCAGTGTTAGTAGTTATGAAAGAGGGAAGGAATTAATGTTGCCAAAGAATTATATTTCAAGGAAATAATTCATTAGTCACATCAATTCCTTAGGTACATCTTTTCCTTAGCTACTGCCTTTCCATGGACATTTTTTATTTATTTCATAAATAAAATACATGTTAATTGATTTTTTAAAAATACAAATGTCCAAGGAAAAGCAGTAGCTAAGGAAAAGATGTAGCTAATAGGATGTAAGGATTAAGGAATTAATGTTGCCAAAGAATTATATTTCAAGGAAATAATTTATTAGTCACATTAATTCCTTAGCTACATCTTTTCCTTAGCTACTGTTTTTTCATGGACATTTTTTATTTATTTCATAAATAAAATACATGTTAATTGATTTTAAAATACAAATGTCCAGTGAAGCTAAGGAATTAATGTTGCCAAAGAATTATATTTCAAGGAAATAATTCATTAGTCACATCAATTCTTAGCTACATCTTTCTTAGCTACTGCTTTTCCATGGACATTTTTATTTATTTTATAAATAAAATACATGTTAATTGATTTTTAAAATACAAAATGTCCAAGGAAAAGCAGTAGCTATGAAAAGATGTAGCTATGAATTATGTGACTAAGGAATTAATGTTGCCAAAGAATTATGTTTCAAGGAAAGAATTCCTTAGTCACATTAATTCCTTGGCTACATCTTTTCCTTAGCTACTGCTTTTCCTAGGACATTTTTTATTTATTTCATAAATAAAATACATGTAAATTATTTTAAAAATAATGTCCAAGGTAGTTAGATAGCTATGAATTAAAAGTTGCCAAAGAATTATATTTCAAGGAAATAATTCATTAGTCACATAATTCCTTAGCTACATCTTTCCTTAGCTACTGCTTTTCCTTTGACATTTTCAATTTATTTTATAAATAAAATACATGTAATTTTTTTAAAAATACAAATGTCCAAGGAAAAGCAGTAGCTAGGAAGATGTAGCAAGGAATTAATGACTAAGGAATAATGTTGCCAAAGAATTATATTTTCAAGGAAATAATTCAATAGTCACATTAATTCCTTAGCTACATCTTTCCTTAGCTACTGCTTTTCCATGGACAATTTTTATTTATTTTATAAATAAAATACATGTTAATTTGATTTTTTTAAAAATACAAATGTCCAAGGAAAGCAGTAGTTATGAAAAGATGTAGCTATGAATTAATGTGACTAAGGAATTAATGTTGCCAAAGAATTATATTTCAAGGAAATAATTCATTAGTCACATTAATTCCTTAGCTACATCTTTTTAGCTACTGCTTTTCATGACATTTTTATTTATTTCATAAATAAAATACATGTTAATTGATTTTTTAAAATACAATGTCCATGAGTAGTTAAGCGAAAGATAGCTAAGGAATTAATGTTACAAAGAATTATATTTCAAGGAAATAATTCATTAGTCACATCAATTCCTTAGCTACATCTTTTCCTTAGCTACTGCCTTCATGGACATTTTTATTTATTTCATAAATAAAATACATGTTAATTGATTTTTTAAAATACATAGTGTTCAGCAGTAGTAAGAAGATAGTTGGGAATTAATGTTGCCAAAGAATTATATTTCAAGGAAATAATTCATTAGTCACATCAATTCCTTAGCTACATCTTTTCCTTAGCTACTGCTTTTCCTTGGACATTTTTTAATTTATTTTATAAATAAAATACATATAAATTTTTTTTTTTAAAATACAAATGTCCAAGGAAAAGAGTAGCAGTGAAAGATGTAGCTATGAATTAATGTGACTAAGGAATTAATGTTGCCAAAGAATTATATTTCAAGGAAATAATTCAATAGTCACATTAATTCCTTAGCTACATCTTTTCCTTAGCTACTGCTTTTCCATGGACAATTTTTATTTATTTTATAAATAAAATAATTGATTTTTAAAAATACAAATGTCCAAGAAAAGCAGTAGCTAAGGAAAAGATGTAGCTAAGGAATTAATGTGACTAAGGAATTAATGTTGCCAAAGAATTATATTTCAAGGAAATAATTCATTAGTCACATTAATTCCTTAGCTACATCTTTTCCTTAGCTACTGCTTTTTCATGGACAATTTATTTATTTCAAAATAAAATACATGTTAATTGATTTTTAAATACAAATGTCCATGGTAGTTTATGAAGGAAGCTAGGAATTAATGTTGCTGTGAATTATATTTCAAGGAAATAATCATTAGTCACATCAATTCCTTAGGTACATCTTTTTCCTTTTTTAGCTACTGCCTTTCCATGACATTTTTATTTATTTCATAAATAAAATACATGTTAATTGATTTTTTAATATAATAAACAGTAGAAGGCGAAAGATGGAAAGTATGAATTAATGTTGCCAAAGAATTATATTTCAAGGAAATAATTCATTAGTCACATCAATTCCTTAGGTACATCTTTTCCTTAGCTACTGCCTTTCCATGGACATTTTTTATTTATTTCATAAATAAAATACATGTTAATTGATTTTTTGTAAATAATGTCTGTGTTATGAAAGATGGTAAGGCGAAATTAATGTTGCCAAAGAATATATTTCAAGGAAATAATTCATTAGTCACATTAATTCCTTAGCTACATCTTTTCCTTAGCTACTGCTTTTCCATGGACATTTTTTTTATTTATTTTATAATAAAATACATGTAATTATTTTAAAAATACAAATGTCCAAGGAAAAGCAGTAGCTATGAAAAGATGTAGCTAGGAATTATGTGACTAAGGAATTCTTGTTGCCAAAGAATTATATTTCAAGGAAAAAATTCATTAGTCACATTAATTCCTTAGCTACATCTTTTCCTTAGCTACTGTTTTCCATGGACATTTTTATTTATTTTATATAAAATAATGTTATTGATTTTAAATCAAATGTCCATGAGTTAGTTGGAAAGATGTAGCTAAGAAATTAATGACTAATGAATTATATTTCCTGAAATATAATTCTTTGGCAACATTAATTCCTTAGTCACATTAATTCCTTAGCTACATCTTTTCCTTAGCTGTTTTTTTCCTTGGACATTTGTAGTTTTAAAAATCATTAACATGTATTTTATTTATAAAATAAATAAAAAATGTCCATGGAAAAGTAGTAAGGAAAGATGTAGCTATGAATTAATGTGACTAATGAATTATTCACTTGAAATGTAATTCTTTGGCAACATTAATTCCTTAGTCACATTAATTCCTTAGCTAAATCTTTTCCTTAGCTACTGCTTTTCCTTGGACATTTGTATTTTTAAAAATCAAATTAACATGTATTTTATTTATAAAATAAATAAAAAATGTCCAAGGAAAAGCAGTAACTAAGGAAAAGATGTAGATATGAATTAATGTGACTAATGAATTATTTCCTTGAAATATAATTCTTTGGCAACATTAATTCCTTAGTCACATTAATTCCTTAGCTACATCTTTTCCTTAGCTACTGCTTTTCCTTGGACATTTGTATTTTAAAAAAAAAGTTTACATGTATTTTATTTATAAAATAAATTGAAAATGTCCATGGAAAAGCAGTAGCTAAGGAAAAGATGTAGCTAAGGAATTAATGTGACTAATGAATTATTTCCTTGAAATATAATTCTTTGGCAACATTAATTCCTTAGCTACATCTTTTCCTTAGCTACTGCTTTTCCATGGACATTTTTTATTTATTTTATAAATAAAATACATGTTAATTGATTTTTTAAAAATACAAATGTCCAAGGAAAAGCAGTAGCTAAGGAAAAGATGTAGCTAAGGAATTAATGTGACTAAGGAATTAATGTTGCCAAAGAATTATATTTCAAGGAAATAATTCATTAGTCACATTAATTCCTTAGCTACATCTTTTCCTTAGCTACTGCTTTTCCATGGACATTTTTTATTTATTTTATAAATAAAATACATGTTAATTGATTTTTTAAAAATACAAATGTCCAGAGAGTAGGTTAGAAAGATGTATATGAGGTGACTAAGGAATTAATGTTGCCAAAGAATTATATTTCAACGAAATAATTCATTAGTCACATTAATTCCTTAGCTACATCTTTTCCTTAGCTACATCTTTTCCTTAGCTACATCTTTTCCTTAGCTACTGCTTTTCCTTGGACATCTTCAATTTATTTTATAAAAAAAATACATGTAAATTTTTTAAAATCATTAATGTTCATAGTAGCAGTGAAGCTAAGAAATTAATGTTGCCAAAGAATTATATTTCAAGGAAATAATTCATTAGTCACATTAATTCCTTAGCTACATCTTTCCTTAGCTACTGCTTTTCCATGGACATTTTTATTTATTTTATAAATAAAATACATGTTAATTGATTTTTTAAAATACAAATGTCCAGAGAGTAAGAAAGATAAGCAGTGAATTAATGTATTAATTATTTCGAAATATACCTCTTGGCAACATTAATTTTTAGTCACATTAATTCCTTAGCTACATCTTTCCTATACTGCTTTTCTTGACATATTTGTATTTTAAAAATCAATTAACATGTATTTTATTTATAAAATAAATAAAAAATGTCCATGAAAGCAGTAGCTGGCGAAAAGATGTAGCTAAGGAATTAATGTGACTAATGAATTATTTCCTTGAAATATAATTCTTGGCAACATTATTAAAGTTACATTAATCCTTAGTTACATTTTTTTTTAGCTACTGCTTTTCCTTGACATTTTATTTTAAAAAAAAAATTTACATGTATTTTATTTATAAAATAAATGAAAAAATGTCCATGAAAAGCAGTAGCTATGAAAAGATGTAGCTAAGGAATTAATGTGACTAATGAATTATTTCCTTGAAATATATTTTATAATATTATTCTTAGTTTTTTTAGCTACTACTTTTCCATAGACATTTTTTATTTATTTTTTAAATTCAATGGATGTAGTATTATTTTTAAAAAATACAAATGTCCAAGGAAAAGCAGTAGCTAAAGAAAAGATGTAGCTAAGGAATTAATGTGACTAAGGAATTAATGTTGCCAAAGAATTATATTTCAAGGAAATAATTCATTAGTCACATTAATTCCTTAGCTACATCTTTTCCTTAGCTACATCTTTTCCTTAGCTACTGCTTTTCCTTGGACATATTCTTCAATTTTTTTTGTAAAATAATGTCCAAGGAAAGCAGTAGTTAAGTGAAAGATGTAGCTAAGGAATTAATGTTGCCAAAGAATTATATTTCGCTGAAATAATTCATTAGTCACATTAATTCCTTAGCTACATCTTTCCTTAGCTACTGCTTTTCCATGGACATTTTTTATTTATTTTATAAATAAAATACATGTTAATTGATTTTTAAAATACAAATGTCCAGGAAAAGCAGCAGTTGGAAAAGATGTAGCTAATGAATTATTGTGACTAGGAATTAATGCCAAAGAATTATGTTTCAAGGAAATAATTCTTTAGTCACATTAATTCCTTAGCTACATCTTTTCCTTAGCCACATTAATTCCTTAGCTACTGCTTTTCCTTGGACATTTTTTATTTATTTTATAAATAAAATACATGTAAATTTATTTTTTAAAAATACAAATGTCCAAGAAAAAGCAGTAGCTAAGGAAAAGATGTAGCTAAGGAATTATGTGACTAAGGAATTAATGTTGCCAAAGAATTATATTTCAAGGAAATAATTCATTCGTCACATTAATTCCTTAGCTACATCTTTCCTTAGCTACTGCTTTTCATTGACATTTTTTATTTATTTTATAAATGAAATACATGTTAATTGATTTTTTAAATCATTAATAAAAACTAGTGAGTAGTTAGAAGATAGCTAAGGAATTAATGTTGCCAAAGAATTATATTTCAAGGAAATAATTCATTAGTCACATCAATTCCTTAGCTACATCTTTCCTTAGCTACTGCTTTCCATGGACATTTTTATTTATTTTATAAATAAAAATACATGTAATTGATTTTTAAAAATACAAATGTCCAAGGAAAAGCAGTAGCTAAGTGAAAAGATGTAGCTAAGAAATAATGTGACTAAGGAATTAATGTTGCCAAAGAATTATATTTCAAGGAAATAATTCATTCGTCACATTAATTCCTTAGCTACATCTTTCCTTAGCTACTGCTTTTCATGACATTTTTTATTTATTTCATAAATAAAATACATGTTAATTGATTTTTTTAAAAATACAAATGTCCAAGAAAAGCAGTAGTAATGAAAAGATGTAGCTATGAATTAATGTTGCCAAAGAATTATATTTTCAAGGAAATAATCATTAGTCACATCAATTCCTTCGCTCCATCTTTTCCTTAGCTACTGCTTTTCCATGGACATTTTTATTTATTTTATAAATAAAATACATGTTAATTGATTTTTTAAAAATACAAATGTCCAGGAAAAGCAGTAGCAGGAAAAGATGTAGCTATGAATTATGTGATTAAGGAATTAATGTTGCCAAAGAATTATATTTCAAGGAAATAATTCATTAGTCACATTAATTCCTTAGGTACATCTTTCTTAGCTACTGCTTTTCCAGACATTTTTTATTTATTTCATAAATAAAAATACATGTTAATTGATTTTTTAAAATACAATAAACCAGTGAGTAGTTATGAAAGATGAAGCTAAGGAATTAATGTTGCCAAAGAATTATATTTCAAATAATTCATTAGTCACATCAATTCCTTAGGTACATCTTTTCCTTAGCTACTGCCTTTCCATGGACATTTTTATTTATTTCATAAATAAAATACATGTTAATTGATTTTAAATACAAATGTCCATGAAAAGTAGTTGGTGAAAAGATGGAATTAATGTTGCCGTGTAAAGAATTATATTTCAAGAAATAATTCATTAGTCACATCAATTCCTTAGCTACATCTTTTCCTTAGCTACTGCTTTTCCTTGACATTTTCAATTTATTTTATAAATAAAATATGTAAATTTTTTTTAAAAATACAAATGTCCAAGGAAAAGAGTAGCTATGAGGAAAAGATGAAGTTAAGGAATTAATGTGACTAAGGAATTAATGTTGCCAAAGAATTATATTTCAAGGAAATAATGCATTAGTCACATTAATTCCTTATCTACATCTTTTCATTAGCTACTGCTTTTCGATGGACATTTTTTATTTATTTTATAGTTATAATACATGTTAATTGATTTTTAAAAATAAAATGTCCAGGAAAAGCAGTAGTTATGAAAAGATGTAGCTAAGGATTAATGTGACTATATAATGTTGCCAAAGAATTATATTCCAAGGAAATAATTCATTAGTCACTAATTCCTTAGCTACATCTTTCCTTAGCTACCTGCTTTTCATGGACATTTTTTATTTATTTCATAAATAAAATACATGTTAATTGATTTTTAAATAAAATGTTCAGTGAAAGTAGCTTGAAGATAGCTAAGGAATTAATGTTGCCAAAATTATATTTCAAGGAAATAATTCATTAGTCACATTCAATTCCTTAGCTACATCTTTCCTTAGCTACTGCTTTTCCATGGACATTTTTATTTATTTTATAAATAAAATACATGTTAATTTTATTTTAAAAATACAAATGTCCAAGGAAAAGCAGTAGCAGGAAGATGTAGCTAAGTAGAATTAATGACTAAGGAATTAATGTTGCCAAAGAATTATATTTCAAGGAAATAATTCATTAGTCACATTAATTCCTTAGCTACATCTTTCCTTAGCTACTGCTTTTCATGGACATTTTTATTTATTTCATAAATAAAATACATGTTAATTGATTTTTTAAAATACAATGTCTGAGCAGTAGCTAAGGAAAGATGTAGCTATGAATTAATGCCAAAGAATTATATTTCAAGGAAATAATTCATTAGTCACATCAATTCCTTAGCTACATCTTTCCTTAGCTACTGCTTTTCCATGGACATTTTTATTTATTTTATAAATAAAATACATGTTAATTGATTTTTAAAAAATACAAATGTCCAAGGAAAAGCAGTAGCTATGAAAAGATGTAGCTAGAATTATGTGACTGGTAATGTTGCCAGAATTATATTTCAAGGAAATAATTCATTAGTCACATTAATTCCTTAGGTACATCTTTTCCTTAGCTACTGCCTTCCATGGACATTTTTATTTATTTTATAAATAAAATACATGTTAATTGATTTTTTAAAAATAAAATGTCCAAGAGTAGTAAGGAAGATGTGACTAAGGAATTAATGTTGCCAAAGAATTATATTTCAAGGAAATAATTCATTAGTCACATCAATTCCTTAGCTACATCTTTTCCTTAGCTACTGCTTTTCCTTGGACATTTTCAATTTATTTTATAAATAAAATACATGTAAATTTTTTTTTTAAAAATACAAATGTCCAAGGAAAAGCAGTAGCTAAGGAAAAGATGTAGCTAAGGAATTAATGTGACTAAGGAATTAATGTTGCCAAAGAATTATATTTCAAGGAAATAATTCATTAGTCACATTAATTCCTTAGCTACACCTTTACTTAGCTACTGCTTTTCCATGGACAATTTTATTTATTTTATAAATAAAATACATGTTAATTGATTTTTAAAAATACAAATGTCCAAGGAAAAGCAGTAGCTAAGGAAAAGATGTAGCTAAGGAATTGATGTTACTAAGGAATTAATGTTGCCAAAGAATTATATTTCGAGAAAATAATTCATTAGTCACATTAATTCTTTAGCTACATCTTTTCCTTAGCTACTGCTTTTCATGGACATTTTTATTTATTTCATAAATAAAATACATGTTAATTGATTTTAAAATACAAATGTCCAAGAGAGTATATGAAAAGATAGCTAAGAATTAATGTTGCCAAAGAATTATATTTCAAGGAAATAATTCATTAGTCACATCAATTCCTTAGGTACATCTTTTCCTTAGCTACTGCCTTTCCATGGACATTTTTATTTATTTATAAATAAATAAAATACATGTTAATTGATTTTTAAAAATAAAATGTCCAAGGAAAGTAGAAAGTTGGAAAAGTATAGCTAAGGAATTAATGTTGCCAAAAAATTATGTTTCAAGGAAAGAATTCCTTAGTCACATCAATTCCTTAGCTACATCTTTTCCTTAGCTACTGCTTTTCCTTAGCCATTTTTTATTTATTTTATAAATAAAATAGATGTAAATTTTTTTTTTTAAAATACAAATGTCCAAGGAAAAGCAGTAGCTAAGGAAAAGATGTAGCTATGAATTAATTGACTATGAATTAATGTTACAAAGAATTATATTTCAAGGAAATAATTCATTAGTCACATTAATTCCTTAGCTACATCTTTTCCTTAGCTACTGCTTTTCCATGGACAATTTTTATTTATTTTATAAATAAAATACATGTTAATTGATTTTTTAAAAATACAAATGTCCAAGGAAAAGCAGTAGCTAAGGAAAAGATGTAGCTAAGGAATTAATGTGACTAAGGAATTAATGTTGCCAAAGAATTATATTTCAAGGAAATAATTCATTAGTCACATTAATTCCTTAGCTACATCTTTTCCTTAGCTACTGCTTTTTCTTGGACATTTTTTATTTATTTCATAAATAAAATACATGTTAATTGATTTTAAAATACAAATGTCCAAGAGTTAGCAGTGAAGATAGCTATGAATTAATGTTGCCAAAGAATTATATTTCAAGGAAATAATTCATTAGTCACATCAATTCCTTAGCTACATCTTTCCTTAGCTACTGCTTTTCCTTGACATTTTCAATTTATTTTATAAATAAAATACATGTAAATTTTTTAAAATACAAATGTCCAAGGAAAAGCAGTAGCTATGAAGATGTAAAGCATGAATTGATGACTAAGGAATTAATGTTGCCAAAGAATTATATTTCAAGGAAATAATTCATTAGTCACATTAATTCCTTAGCTACATCTTTTCCTTAGCTACTGCTTTTCCTTGGACATTTTTTATTTATTTTATAAATAAAATACATGTTAATTGATTTTTTAAAAATACAAATGTCCAAGGAAAAGCAGTAGCTAAGGAATTAATGTTACTAAGGAATTAATGTTGCCAAAGAATTATATTTCAAGGAAATAATTCATTAGTCACATTAATTCCTTAGCTACATCTTTTCCTTAGCTACTGCTTTTCCTTGGACATTTTTTATTTATTCTATAAATAAAATGCATGTAAATTTATTTTTCAAAAATACAAATTTCCAAGAAAAAGCAGTAGCTAAGGAATTGAGGTTGCCAAAGAATTATATTTCAAGGAAATAATTCATTAGTCACATTAATTCCTTAGCTACATCTTTTCCTTAGCTACTGCTTTTCCTTGGACATTTTTTATTTATTTTATAAATAAAATACATGTAAATTTATTTTTTAAAAATACAAATTTCCAAGAAGAGGCAGTAGCTAAGGAATTGAGGTTGCCAAAGAATTATGTTTCAAGGAAATAATTCCTTAGTCACATTAATTCCTTAGCTACGTCTTTTCCTTAGCTACTGCTTGTCCTTAGTCATTTATTTATTTAACAAATGAAATACATGTAATTTATCCTGTTTTAAACGTTTCATTTCTGGATAATTGTAAACAACTCAAAAACTCACAGTATGCCTATCCCTGCTCAAATTAATGATACGTAAATAAATCTGATGAAAATCACTCACTCTGCCATCTACTGAGCCCTATCATAAATATGTTAATATTATCACCGTATGACGCGCCACAGTCGGATCGACATCGGTTCGACGTCGAAAAACGTCACCTTTCGATGTCGTTTCGAGCTCGAATTTCGACGTCGAATGGACACTGCGTGTCGAAAATCGACACTAAATTCTACCTGGGTTTTAATCCTTTAAATTTTCAACATAATTTTGCCAACACATCCCTTGAAGTATCATTAATCAGATTATATATTGCTGTATACTTGTGAAAGTGCCGTCAATAGTTTGTAAATAAATAATAATAATTGAGCAAATATAATTAATGACAATAAATAAAATCACAAACTGTATATAGTTACATACTTTCGCGTTTTCACTTTTACTTAATTTTACACAATACTTTGATAATCAATGCGGATATTGTGTTATCTTTTTTTTTTTAAATTACATTTTTATAAAAATAATAATAAGATTCTTTGTTTTAAAACTAAATAACGAATTTGATTTAAATTTTTGTTTGCGGTGTGCTTTTATTGTAACACTGAGTCAGTACTGGTAAAACATTGCCAAGATTTTGTCGTTGTATATAGCGCTTCAAGCTGAATCAATATGATTCTGTATTAATATCAGATATTTTTATTGTGAAAAATAAAAATTGTTACATTTTTATGTGATATATATATATGTACAAGTTGCTTGGCTTTACCTATACACCAGCAGGAAAATAAACGGAAATGTGCTTTCCACTTCAACTTAATTCCTTTACGTCATGCTCCTTGCTCCAAGTTGATTGCGTTTTTATATTTTCATTTCCTCTTCGGGCAACGTCGAGAGGTCGATAAGTACCTTGAAATCCTTTTACTTATTGAGAAAAAATATGTTGGATAAATAGAGACAATTTAAAACTTTATATCAACTTTATAATTTTTTAAATTTTTTAATCCATGATCACAGAGTTTTTTAATTTTTAAAAAATCAAATAAATTAAACTCAAATTCATATTACAAATGACTCGATAAAGAGAATTTAATTTAACTTTCATATAATGAATAAAAAAAAAAATAAAAGTTTAAAATTATAATCAAAATGAAATTTTATTTTAACCTTTAATAATAATTTTATGAAAAAATTCAAATTAAAAATGGAATAAACTTGAAAAAATTAATTACATAAAAAAAAAAAGAGTTTGTCATTTACAGAATATAACTCATTTCATTTAAATTCATTTTAAAATATTTAAAAAAGAAAAAATCTATTCATCTTTATTGCTTTTTCAATGCTTTTTCAAAAATGAAAAAAAAAAGGTATAATGCATATTGACTTATAAGTTGCAGGCTTCAATAATAATGACTGGTTATCGAAAAAACTTCTCATATACCTCAAAACATTCTGAGTGCAATGTACCTTTTGTGCAATTTTTTTTTCTCTAGAATTTATGTTTGGTTTAAATACTCTTTTTTTTTTTTTCTTCCTCAACAATATCCTTCTATTCTTCTCATTCGTGTGAATATACTTGAGACTTTTTTTTCACTATGTATCTTATCATATTTATACATATATTGTAATTTTTATTTTTCTAATTTTTTATTATTTATTTATTTATTTATTTTTTTTGCGCCGTTGGGAGTCATAATCCAATCGTGATAGTATATGGCTTATATTAAACAGGTGTGCACAGGTGCAAAAATATCTATACCTATATATAATGACGATAGAGCAGCTTGTTCCACTTCTCCCACAGGATGATGATAAATTTAATAGCTTCTAGTTTATACAAAAAATAATAATAAGTTTAAGGCGTACATAAGTTTTAACGCTGTATATATATTCTAATAATCCATTGAAATTTATTCATAATTTTCCTCTTCTTGTATATATTTTCTTTTTTTCATTTCCGGGTATTTTATCATTAAAATTTTTATATATAATAATGAATATATAGTATAAAAAAAACATATACAAAATTTATAATTTTATACTCAGCATCTCGTAATAAATTAATCTGGCAATTGAATACGATGTTGAAGATTGTGTTCAAAGTTTCAAAGTCTAAGGTAAATATTTGCATAACCGTGTGTATGTGTTTTGATGAGATGATATATATGGATCAATTTTTTTTTACACGATATGTATTTTATAACTTTACAAAGTACAAAAAATCGTGTACAATTATTATTTTCATGATGAATATTATTGATTTTTTTATAAACAAGTATACTTTTTTTTATAATACAACAAGCTTGCTAGAAAATAATAATAATTAAAAAAAAGAAAAAAAAAAAAATGTAGGAAGTAGCGATGGAAAAAAAACGTCATTTTGCCATGCTTGATCTTACATCAAGTTATACATTTATTTTATTATGACGCTGAATTAATTTAGTTTTTGTCCCTCACTGATTTACATTTGTTGCACAGATAATTTTCCATCATTTATTTAATTATTATAAAAATTTAATTGTTTATTTTAACCATTATTAAATTAGTTATGTAAAAACGGTATTATAATCTTGGGGTTTTTAAAAGCACCTTTATAGATACAAACTGGAACAAAGTTTGTATGTTAATTATTGAAAAAAATATTTAAGATATTCTGTTGAGGTGGATAGTGCATTAAACAAACATATACAGCTACTTGTTGTTGTAAAAAATAAAAACTACTCAGTGTATACTTTTCTATCAGCATTTTTGAATGAAAGAAAAACAATTTAATGAAAAATGCAAGACTAACATATACCATTTAAATTTTATTAAAAAATTTAAACCAGAAAATTAAATGAAAATTTTTCAATTATTTGAATATTACATGTTTAAATTTTCTATGTTATATATACGCATTATTATTTATTTTTTTCATATCAATGAAAAGCATTGCATATCTAAAAATCTTTTTGAAAATAGTAATACAGTTTTTTTTTTTCCTATCTTTTGAATTTGTTTAACAAAAGGAACAATATATCTATGCTGTTCTTTTTGTTGAGCAACAAATTATCGCCTCTTGGCCAAACAGTTACATAAGTTTTATTTACGACTATGTTTTTGTGTGTGTGTGTCATATCACATGACATGATCGATGAAAATTGAAAATGAAAAAAAAATCATATTTTGCTTTGAATAAAAATAAATAAATAAATAAATAAATCATTACGTGACTACTTTTGAGATGAAAATTTGTTTAAAAAAAAAGTCTATTACTTTAAATATCAATTTAATTTTAAAATCTATTTACTTTTAGTGTATGTCAGTATGTATTTATGTCACTGAGGTTTTATTTATCAGTGAAAAATCAAGTGCGTAAAAAGAAAACAAAAGTAAACAAGTAAATAAACCGGAAAGCCATTATATAGATAATTTATTGAATTGCTAATTTCACCATTTGCTAATATATAATATATAATTGTTATCATTGTTTTGAATATTTGTTTGTCATGCACAAATTAGTGGATTACCATATCAATGAGAAAAAAAATAATGATAAATCAAATATAGCTTTACTCTTCTTTGATTTTATCATTCGATTTCTCTTTTGTAAATTTTATGAGTTCAATATATAAATATTTTATCAGTAATTAATTAGTCAACAATTTACTTTGTATATTTTAAAAATAATATTTGATTAGTTATTTCTTTTTACAAAGAATGAGTATATATTTGTGTATTTATACAAATAATTATGATTTTCATGAATTTAATATTTTCCATTCTGCTAAATTTGAGTCTTCTGTTGAATATTTTCATATAATTATTTCAATGAAACACGAGTATTAGTAGAGTAAAGTAAGGGGTTATATCTTTTGTTTCTATGTACCAGTGCTTCGATTCGGGAATTTCAACACAAAAGGATGATTCTCATGACAATTTATATAACAAAATACGAGCAAAAAAAAAAAGCTATTTGAATAATTAAAAAGAAAAAAAAATAGTTTTATAATTAAAATAGTTTTTTCAAGTCCAGGCAATTGAAAATACATTAACAGTATTATTTCACAATTAACGAACTGATGAATTCATTAAAAAAAAAAAAATAATAATTCAAGATATAATGAGTTTCAAGGTATTTTTGAACAATTAACTCAAGAAAATGTATTCATCATAAAATCGGAATAAAAATAAATAAATATACTTGTAGGAAAAAAAAAATAATAAATAGTTTTTAAATAATATTTTTGATAAACGAGAGTTATTATATTATTTACAAATAATTTTAATATAAATTAGATATATTTATTGTCATTAATAATTGAGTTTAGCAATTCAATATTATATTATTTTCATATTATGTTGGACCAGTTTCATCTGGCATATTTAATTTTCCTGATTTTGCGATACATATTATTTGACAATTAATGATGCATTTATTATTTCGTTGAATAAATAAAAGTTAATGAGTTATATGAGTTGAATGAAATAAATTGATTAATGTATAATTATGAATTAAAAAGTAACATTTACAATTTTTTATCTATCAAAATTAAATTGTCATGAGCCAAGAAATTAATTTTTTATTAATAAATTGTAACTTGACATATTATATTATGCGATATTTGATATAATAATTTTGAAATGGTCAATTATTAAGAAGAAAAATATAAAACCGGTTGAAAAGAAAAGACCTCGAGACAAGGTCAATAAATAATATATATAAATATTTTTTTTTATTTTTTCAAAAACATAATATGTTATATATACATAGTCATATCTTTGGACAATTGTTTGTCATTATTTTGACGACAATAATAATTTAATTTCAGTGACAACTTGATATATGTATGACACTGTTGTCCAACTACCATTAATTCAAATCCTACACAATTTATTTCAACAAAAGAAATGTCAACAAAGTTTATCATAATTTCTTATATTATTATTTCAAGTGTAGATAGAATAAAATATAAATAAAACATAAATAAATAAAATAGACAAAAAAGTAAATTTTTAAAGAGAAAAACATAACAAGAAACTGACCTGCAATAAGGAAAATCAGCTGTCCAGAATAACTCCAGCTTCCAGTTTAATAAAATTGGAGTATTATTTTTTAATAAATAACACGTGTTTTTCCATGTCATAAAAATAATATTTTGAATATTTTTTTCAACTATAAAAACAATTCACAATTAACACACAAATAACACTAGAAAATTTTGCTTCTTTTTTTTTTTGTTTTTTTTTTATAATAAAACTAGTTTTTGTGTGAATTAAAATTAATATAAAATGAGATAAATAATAAATATTAGCTGTTTTATTGAATGATATGAAAAATATAAAGAAAAAAAATTTATATAGAGCAAAATTTAAAAGTAGAAAAATCTGTGTTTCACCGGTGTCTCGGGGTCGACTACTACTCGTTTGACAGACGAAACTGATGACCGCGCATTTCGTTGCTCTGCTCCCACCAGACAAAATTTCAACCAACACATATTACAGCATTTACTTGCAATCACACGATCAACATAATCATGGTGTATACATTTAAGATGCGCGCGCGCCATTCAATTTTGCATCAGAGAATGAAAGAGCAAGTGAGAAGGCCACAAACTTGACAGGGACCAAGTCCACCTATATGCAACTTTCCAACACGCAACTTGCACCTCGTGATCCATATATTTTTTTTTTTTTTGCGGTTTTTGCAATTTATAGTTTTTTAGCTTTTTTTTTTTTTTAACACATTAGATATTAGTTGACACAACCTTCATGTGATGTTATGAAATTGAATTCGATATGAAAAATAAAAAAAAACCTCATACTGATCCAAAAATATGAAAAAATTCTCATTTATATAAATAAATTTATAAAATATCAAACAAATGATAATACTACATAATAGAAAAATGCTAAAAAAAACTTTATTATTTTTTTCTTTGTTACGAAAAAAAAGGAAAAATGAAATTTTTTTTCTTTTTCCTTCTTGAAATTCAGAGGAGCGAGAGCGTGAAGGTGGGAAAGTGCAGGTATTAGACAGATGTGCATGAGCACTGCTATGAGCATCACAAAAAAAAATAAAAAAGAATTGAAAAAAAAAATTTGTTAAGAGTGCAGGTGAATTTTATGATGTTAGCTTGTGAAATTTTTTTTATCAGGATATTCTAGAACCAGAAAATTTAGATGTATATAAAATTTTAGCATATTCTTCGTGTTTTTATTTTCAAGTCTTATATGAATAATTAATAATGTGTTGACATAAAAAATAGTAAATTACAATTTTGATAAATAATTGTAGTCATAAAATTTCTACGTAATTTTAAAAGCTTCAATTTTTTAATTTCATTTTTGAATTCCAAATGAATATTCCATGAATAGAATTTTTTTTTCCTTCTAAATTTACATTCGTTAAAACCAGATTTTTTTTGCATTTACTCGATAGGTTTAGCCTATTTTTATTTCCTGGCAAAATTAAATATCCTTTTTTTTTTTATTGATATGCCTTAATCTGTATTATAATTTTATTCATATGTTTTTATTTTTTTTTATTTTTCTATTACGACTATTATCAAGTACAAGTTCATCAGCTGTAATTGAAAGCATTGAAAAAGTCATAAAAAATTCAATAAGTATATAATCATAAATGAAATAAAAAATTATTATTTATTTATAGATTTTACGATTTCAAATGAAAGTGACTCAGTGATCATTTTTCAAGTCTTCAAATTATTTATTTAATATAATTTTTATTTGTTACGAGACTACAGGTCCGCTTGCGCAGTCGTGTTTATCATAATACTTAGTTTAAATATTTAAGAATGATAGTTATTGAAATAATTATGTTGATTGGGTAAAAATAATTGGGGTTATTATGGGAATGAAAAAAATCATAGATGCAAAAATAAATCGATTAAAATATTAATAATCTAAAAAAGCATCAGTTTTAAATAATATTCAATTTTATTTATTTATTTTTTAAATAATATTTAAATTTTAATAGATGATTAAAAAATTGTTTTTGGAAAATGATTCATTTTCATTTTTGAAAATCTTTTTAATATTACACAGATAACTAAAAAGAAAACAAAAATAACCGATTAGGTGTTCAGTCTAAAGTCGAAGTAAAAAGCCCCAAGAGCTACTGATAAGTGAAAATACGCCAGAGCAATGAGCAACGGCTCCGTGAAGTTGGCGCACAACTTCAACGTAGAAACTTCATATAGGGCTTAAAAGAAGGCTCTGAATTTGTAATATTTTGTAGTAAAAAAATTAGAATTTGTAGTTCAAAGATAAAGGGTTAAAAAAAGGGTTAAAAGCAATTTTCTTCAAAAAATCGACTACGGACGTTGTATATATAAGTCAAAAATCTTTGTCGGAATTTGTAGTAATTTGTAGTGAAAAAATTAGAATTTGTAGTTCAATAGTTTTCCCGGAAAAATAATTTATTTATTAAGGTATTTATAAAACAAGTTTATTTTTCGTGAAAATTATCAAACTACAAATTATAATTTTTACTAAATTCAATAAATCTTCTGCATTAAAAAAATATAACAATTTTCATTTTGGACAATAAAGAAAAAAGTTATGCATTTGTTTATTAATATATCAGATAATAATTATTAATTAACCTTTTTATTTATTGTTTAAAATAAAAAAAAAAATGTCTGTTCAATGCAAGGAGACCTGCTGCAATTTGTAGTAGAAAAATTAGAATTTGTAGTTTGATAGTTTTCAAGAAAAATAAACTTGCTTATAAATACCTTAATAAACAAATTAATTTTCCGGGAAAACTATTAAACTACAAATTCTAATTTTTTTACTACAGATTGCAGTGAATCTTTCTGCATTAAAAAAATATTATAATTTTCTTTTTTTAAAAGGAGTTGTGCTAGCTTGGGCTTAAGGTAGCACAACAATAGAATTAAAAAAAATAATAATAATAAAAAAAAAATTTCACTATGATAGAATGAAAACCCAAAAAGGCCCATAAAAATGAGCCTACCTTTTTTTAATTTGAACAATTATTGACAAAGTTGTGCTAGCTTAGGCTTAAGGTAATAAGGTAGCACAAAAATGGACTTAAAAAAAAAATAGTATTAAAAAAAAAATTTCACTATGATAGAATAAAAACCCAAAAAAAGCCCATGAAAATGAGCCCATCTTTTTTTAACTCAAACAATTTTTGACAAAGTTCTGCTAACTTTCCTTTTTTCTCTTTTTGCCGAACCTCCACCGTCCATCAATTGGGCAACTAAAAATCGTTTCATCCTTTTTTGCTTTTTTGCAGAACCTCCACCGTCCATCAATTGAGCAACTAAAAATCGTTTTATCCTTTTTTCCTTTTTTGCAGAACCTCCACCGTCCATCAATTCGGCAACTAAAAATTGTTTTTTCCTTTTCTCCTTTTTGCAGAACCTCCACCGTCCATCAATTGGGCAACTAAAAATCGTTTTATCCTTTTTTCCTTTTTTGCAGAACCTCCACCGTCCATCAATTGGGCAACTAAAAATCGTTTTATCCTTTTTTCCTTTTTTGCAGAACCTCCACCGTCCATCAATTCGGCAACTAAAAATTGTTTTTTCCTTTTCTCCTTTTTTGCAGAACCTCCACCGTCCATCAATTGGGCAACTAAAAATTGTTTTTTCCTTTTCTCCTTTTTTGCAGAACCTCCACCGTCCATCAATTGGGCAACTAAAAATCGTTTTATCCTTTTTTCCTTTTTTGCAGAACCTCCACCGTCCATCAATTGGGCAACTAAAAATTGTTTTTTCCTTTTTTCCTTTTTTGCAGAACCTCCACCGTCCATCAATTCGGCAACTAAAAATCGTTTTATCCTTTTTTCCTTTTTTGCAGAACCTCCACCGTCCATCAATTCGGCAATTAAAAATCGTTTTTTCCTTTTTTCCTTTTTACAGAACCTCCACCGTCAATCAATTCGGCAATTGAAAATCGTTTTTTCCTTTTTTCCTTTTCTCCTTTTTACAGAACCTCCACCGTCCATCAATTCGGCAATTAAAAATCGTTTTTTCCTTTTTTCCTTTTTTGCAGAACCCCCACCGTCCATCAATTCGGCAACTAAAAATTGTTTTTTCCTTTTTTGCAGAACCTCCACCGTCTATCAATTGGGCAACTAAAAATCGTTTTATCCTTTTTTCCTTTTTTGCAGAACCTCCACCGTCCAACAATTCGGCAACTAAAAATTGTTTTTTCCTTTTCTCCTTTTTTGCAGAACCCCCACCGTCCATCAATTCGGCAACTAAAAATTGTTTTTTCCTTTTTTGCAGAACCTCCACCGTCCATCAATTCGGCAACTAAAAATTGTTTTTTCCTTTTCTCCTTTTTTGCAGAACCCCCACCGTCCATCAATTCGGCAACTAAAAATTGTTTTTTCCTTTTCTCCTTTTTGCAGAACCTCCACCGTCCATCAATTCGGCAACTAAAAATCGTTTTATCCTTTTTTCCTTTTTTGCAGAACCTCCACCGTCTATCAATTGGGCAACTAAAAATCGTTTTATCCTTTTTTCCTTTTTTGCAGAACCTCCACCGTCCATCAATTCGGCAACTAAAAATTGTTTTTTCCTTTTTGCAGAACCTCCACCGTCCATCAATTGAGCAACTAAAAATCGTTTTATCCTTTTTTCCTTTTTTGCAGAACCTCCACCGTCCATCAATTCGGCAACTAAAAATTGTTTTTTCCTTTTTTCCTTTTTGCAGAACCTCCACCGTCCATCAATTGAGCAACTAAAAATCGTTTTATCCTTTTTTCCTTTTTTGCAGAACCTCCACCGTCCATCAATTGGGCAACTAAAAATCGTTTTATCCTTTTTTCCTTTTTTGCAGAACCTCCACCGTCTATCAATTGGGCAACTAAAAATCGTTTTATCCTTTTTTCCTTTTTTGCAGAACCTCCACCGTCCATCAATTCGGCAACTAAAAATTGTTTTTTCCTTTTTTCCTTTTTGCAGAACCTCCACCGTCCATCAATTGAGCAACTAAAAATCGTTTTATCCTTTTTTCCTTTTTTGCAGAACCTCCACCGTCCATCAATTCGGCAACTAAAAATTGTTTTTTCCTTTTTTCCTTTTTTGCAGAACCTCCACCGTCCATCAATTGGGCAACTAAAAATCGTTTTATCCTTTTTTCCTTTTTTGCAGAACCTCCACCGTCCATCAATTGGGCAACTAAAAATCGTTTTATCCTTTTTTCCTTTTTTGCAGAACCTCCACCGTCTATCAATTGGGCAACTAAAAATCGTTTTATCCTTTTTTGCAGAACCTCCACCGTCCATCAATTCGGCAACTAAAAATTGTTTTTTCCTTTTTTCCTTTTTGCAGAACCTCCACCGTCCATCAATTGGGCAACTAAAAATCGTTTTATCCTTTTTTCCTTTTTTGCAGAACCTCCACCGTCCATCAATTGGGCAACTAAAAATCGTTTTATCCTTTTTTCCTTTTTTGCAGAACCTCCACCGTCCATCAATTGGGCAACTAAAAATTGTTTTTTCCTTTTTTCCTTTTTTGCAGAACCTCCACCGTCCATCAATTGGGCAACTAAAAATCGTTAATAAAAAAATTAAAAAAGTTAATTAATATTCAATATTTGATATAATATCAAAAAATTGCATAACTTTTTTGTTCATTGTTAATAATGAAAATTGTAATATTTTTTGAATGCAGGGAGATCTGCTACAGTTTGTAGTGAAGAAATTCAAATTTGTAGTTGAACCTATCTTTCGGAAAAAAATTTTCCTCGGAAGATAGGTTTTTTTTTTTTATTATTTTTTATACTCTAAAATGTTTAAATACGTATAACTATTTTTATTAGTAACATAATATAATATTTATAAACAAGTATATTTTTCTTGAGAACTATAAAACTACAAATTATAATTTTTCTATAAAAATGTCTATTCAATGCAAGGAGACCTGCTGCAATTTGTAGTAGAAAAATTAGAATTTGTAGTTTGATAGTTTTCAAGAAAAATAAACTTGCTTATAAATACCTTAATAAACAAATTAATTTTCCGGGAAAACTATTGAACTACAAATTTTAATTTTTTTACTACAGATTGCAGTGAGTCTTTCTGCATTAAAAAAATATTATAATTTTCATTTTTGACAATAAACAAAAAAGTTATGCAATTTTTTATTATTATATCAGATAATAAATATTAATTAACTTTTTTATTTATTGATCAAAACCAAAATAAAAATGTCTATTTGATGCAGGGAGCCCTGCTGCAATTTGTAGTGATAAAATTATAATTTGTAATCGAACCTATCTTCCGGAAAAAAATTTTCTCCAGAAGATAGGTTTTTTTTTCTATTTTTTTCTTTACTCAAAAAACGTATAACTATTTTTATTATTATCATAATATGATTCTATGATGTAAATTAGGTGCAGACATGGTTTTAG
Source organism: Aphidius gifuensis (assembly GCF_014905175.1). Lineage (NCBI taxonomy): Eukaryota > Metazoa > Arthropoda > Insecta > Hymenoptera > Braconidae > Aphidius > Aphidius gifuensis. Next base: position 22,731,808 of record NC_057788.1, on the reverse strand, counting down.
AAAATTGTAGTAAAAAAATTGGAATTTGTAGTTCAATAGTTTTCCCGGAAAATTAATTTGTTTATTAAGGTATTTATAAGCAAGTTTATTTTTCTTGAAAACTATCAAACTACAAATTCTAATTTTCTACTACAAATAACAGAGTCTCCTTGCATTGAAGAATTTTTGTATTTTAAACAATAAATAAAAAGGTTAATTAATAATTATTATCTGATATATTAATAAACAAATGCATAACTTTTTTCTTTATTGTCCAAAATGAAAATTGTTATATTTTTTTAATGCAGAAAGACTTACTGCAATTTGTAGTGAAAAAATTATAATTTGTAGTTTGATAATTTTCACGAAAAATAAATTTGCTTTAAACTTTATAAATACCTTAATAAATAAATTATTTGTCCGGGAAAACTATTGAACTACAAATTCTAATTTTTTCACTACAAATTACTACAAATTCTGACAAAGATTTTTGACCTACACTGTTAAAAATAAACAGAAATTTCCAACATGTTTCGTGTACATTTTGATGTAAAATTACATTTTTTGTGCTGTAAACTACAATTCATGCACAATCCTGTAAATTTACAGTGAAAAAATAAATTTTAATGTAAATTTACATCAAAAAATCAACTACTGTAGTGTAAATTTGAAATATTATGCGTATTACTGCAACTTTACTGTACATTTAGAAAAAAAACATGAAATTTCATGCACATTTCAAGTACGTTATGCACTAAAATTCCAGTACTGAACGTAAAATTTCAAGTTTGGGTACTGTAATTTTAAATCATGCACTGTCCTGTAATTTTCAAGTAAGATGCTTAGGATTTTTAAGTACTTTTGAGGTACTGAAAACCATTTCCAATACTGTACAGTAATTTTTAATCTAAGACGCTAAGTTTCTTTAATTTCTGTCACTTGCGTGGATCAATAGTAAATGGTTTTTCCGGTACACACAATGGGTAAAATCTAGCGTCATACTGGAAAATTACACTACAGTAATTGAAATTTTTTAACTGTGCATTAAAATCTCAGCATCTTACTCGAAAATTACACTACAGTAGTAGAAATGATTTTCTTGTACCATGTACAAGAAAACGAGTTAGTGTACATGTGCTTGTACAAGTGCTCCCTGTACATGTACAGTAAATTTCGGACTGACATTTTTAACAGTGTATATACAACGTCCGTAGTCGACTTTTTGAAGAAAATTGCTTTTAACCCTTTTTTTTAACCCTTTATTTTTGAACTACAAATTCTAATTTTTTTACTACAAAATACTACAAAATCAGAGCCTTCTTTTAAGCCCTATATGAAGTTTCTACGTTGAAGTTGTGCGCCAACTTCACGGAGCCGTCGTCAACACATCAAATAGAAAAAAAAAAAAAAACCCTCAAATATGATAAACGAATAATACTTATGACTATTTAAAATTATTTTTCGTGTCGATACTGATAATGGATAAATCATCTAGTTTTAAAATATTTCATCATTATACCCAAATAGTTATAATATTTTTTATGAGTCATAAATATTATTCGTTTATCATATTTGAGGGTTTTTTTTTCTCTATTTGACGCGTTGACGTGTTCTATGCTCATTGCTCTGACGTATTTTGACTTATCAGTAGCTCTTGGGGCTTTTTATTTCGACTTTGGACTGAACACCTAATCGGTTATTTTTGTTTTCTTTTTAGTTATCTGTGTAATATTAAAAATATCTTCAAAAATGAAAATGAATCATTTTCCAAAAACAGTTTTTTAATCATCTATTAAAATTTAAATATTATTTAAAAAAAAAATGAATAAAATTAAATATTATTTAAAACTGATGCTTTTCAAAATTATTGATATTTAAATTGATTTATTTTTGCATTCTATAGTTTTGTGTCCGTTAAAAATTAGATATATAAAAAAATCGTTTTGCACAAAAATTGATGATGAAAAAAATACAATGAAAACCTCAGTCAGTTTTAAGTATTATCTTTTCATATATTTTTCATCTATATATCTATATATAACCGAACTCAAAAACCACCCATTCACCCATTTGCGCAATACTTGCAACTCCCTAAAAATTTTCAAACTCGCTGACGGGGTTTATAATCAGCTTTGTTCGCACACAGATAAAACACATTTGAAATTTTTTACACTCAGTTATTTATAACAATAAAGCTGCATTTTATAATATACTCAACATATGAAATTTTATTTATTTAAATATTTTTTTATTTATTTATTATAAATATATTTCATAATACCACAATATTGAGTTAAAATTTTTTTTTATTATTTTATTGAGGATATTTCTCAATAATGGATATCCTTCTCGATATCGACAGTTTCAATCTTCAAGGAAACTGAATGATGAAAAATGAATTTTATTTATTATTTTTTCAATTTTATTTTAAAATTTTTATTTCTTTATAAATTGAAATAAATTTTTATATATAAAATTTATAATAAATATCAATTTGACATTTATTGTTATTATTTTAAATAATTTATATTCAAGTAACTGTTCAATTTTTCATTTTTCAATCAGTAGAAACAGCTTACTATGTGGTCAGACCAATAAAAAAAAAACCAATAAACGCAAAAAAAAAAAATAATGAGAAACCAGTTGCAGTATGTGTATATATAATTATAATTAAAAAAAAAAAAAAAACTATTTACAATTTGATTTTTAATTTCCTCCATAATATACTTGCATGTGAAAAAAATTGACGATATTATCGTTATCATCACTGACTGTTGGTTTCCGTTCGTTGCACCATACAAGGGCAATTAAGCAGTCTCACGGTGATTAAACTACCGCGTAAATTATCAGTACCAAGTACAGATAAAAGGGTTAATGCTAATCTGTTAACGTATATTGTAACCTAATTCCATCAAAATGATTGCATCGTCAAGATTAGAATAAAAAAAAAAATAGAAACAATGCAACCTTATAACACATTAAATAATGAGTTTTTATGAGTCATTAATTTAAAATTTATTTGCCAGCTTAAATCTATATGGAATAATCTATTTTTGTAAAATTTATATATATAATTTATAAATGGATTTGAGGTATATATTAATTTTAAAATTTCATTCAAACATACCTTGAATAGTGTCAATTAAATTGACACATTTCATTTTAACGACAGCACATTTTATTTTAGTAGATGACATATATTGTACAACACAATATGTGCTATGTAAATTTTATACATTATTGATTTTATATATGCTAAAAAAAAAAAAGTAACTAATGATTTATAAACTCATTTGATTTTTATCATTTTAAGTAATAATTTTTTTTTTTTTTTATATTTTTTATAAATTTGTGGAGGAAGTAAAATTATGGGTCAAATACTATTATAGAATGGACATCACGATATTATAATAAATCAAAATTACCTATATATATATTCACATACATAAAATAATTTTCAATATATATATATTATGTTGGCACGTTCGTATATACTTTTCAACATTTATATAAAATGCGACTTTACGAGTTGGTCGTTATTATTACTTCTTAAAGTCTATACATTTCAAGTGTAGAATACAAATAAAATAAAGTTAACTTTAATTTTTTAAGTTTAAGTCATTCAACAAAACTACTGAGTCGTGTATATTCCCCAGGGTATAATTACATATTTAAAAAATAAAAATTGTACTCAAAGAAAAAAAAAAGAAAAAGGAAGAAAAGTCGTTATTAACAGTGAAACTTAAGTTATTTATTTATTTTTTTTTTCAAATTAAAAATCATTAAGGTTTTATACGTAATTTATAGTTGTTTTTTAAAATTATTTTTCTAAACGAACTAAAAAATTCTAATTAAACTGAAAATTTCATGTAAATCACATTTAAATATCTCAATTAATTTTCAAATGAATATATATATTAATTATTTAACTGACAAATATACATTGCAACTGTAAACATAATAAACTTCGAGATATTTGCAACAACAACTTGTTCAATAAAGTTGTATTATCTGAATATATTTAGCATGAATATGCCAGACATTTATTTACTTTTGTAATTGATGAAGGTTTACACAATATAATGTAGATTGTACTCAAGCACCACAACGAAACAATAAATTTAACGTAGACTTGATTTCATGGAAATACACACCATTAATTCATTCAAAAATATTCACGTATGCGCAAATTACATTGTTTAATTCTTTTGATTTTTTTTTTCATTTTATTATCATCATTGTTTTTCGTTAATAATATAAAAAAATGAAACAAAAAATAGTAAATATAAATTAATATAAAAATTAAAAAGTTATTCATAAAATGATTTTTTTAATAGTGATTTATATCTGTCATTTACTTTGCATTATTGTTGTAAATTTTATTATCAAAAAACATCGATCCGTAAATATGATGAAAGGCATTAATTTTCAAGCTTGCGCCACAGTTGTTTTTTTTATTTTGTTCAATTTTATTTTTGTCTTATTGTGAAAAAAAAAGTATTCATATTAAATTTATAATACACACAAACGGATATTTTTAAATATCATGGTTAAACATGTGAAATGCAAGAGGCTAAGTGGTAAATTGCGTGATAAATTGTTGAGGTAAAAATTATTCATTAAAATTTTTCTTTTTGCTGTATTATATTTTTGTTTGCTCTATGTATTTACTTTTTTTTTTCATTGTTTTTAATAGCCACAATTTATTTTTTTTTTTTGTAAATAAATTAGCGACACGTCAATTAAACTGTATTTTTTTTTTTATTTTTTTTATATGTAATTTAATTTTTTTTTTTTTTCAAATTAAATCAATTGTCGTAATTTAAAAATATAATTAATAGTCAAATAGCATATGCATATGGTGAATGAAAAAAATAATATGTTATTTTATGTGTTAATTTTATATGTTAATGTTTTATTAATTTTTTTTAATTACGACAAAATCCATTATTGCCTAGACACGTTTAACGTTTATTAATGCAACTCGGCATATGCAGATAAAAAACACGAAATGACCAGCTCTTTATAAGCCGTCACGAATGCATTTTTTTTTATTTATTTTTTAATCCTAATGTGCGACAGATTGGATTTTCTTTTGCATTAAATTTCTTTTAAATTTTTACTATACCAAGTTTTCTCTTGAATTTCGGTGTAATTAATTTATAAGCTATAAAATTAAAAAAAAAAATTGTGGCATTTAAATAATTACAAAAATTATTTCGTTGCAATTTAATTTATTATTTGTGGAATATTTATTTTTATGAAATACATAAAATAATAAAATTAATTAGTGAAACGTTTGGATTTAACATTGACAAAATCACTCGAGTATAAATTTAATTTTTGTTAATTTTATAATCCAATTTGCGCTAATTAATTGTGAGTAGTTATAAGAAATACAATAAACATTAAGAAATCGGTAATCCGTGAAAATAAGGTGACGAGGAATTAGTTTCATGAAGTTATATTCGTTACGTGTTCATTAATTGGATAATTTTTTTTTTTTTTTTTTTTTGTTTCACAATATCATAACACCAACATGCGTCTTGATTTCACGAGGTCACGCATTTTCAATCATGCTTCAATAAATTTACACAATTTTATTTTAAATATATAGCCTTAGAAGTTTATTATATGTATCATGTCATCGCAACTAATTAGTTATAAAAAAAACCTGGTTAATTAATTAATTAAATTAATTAATTTGTAAATAAAACACCTAGAGCTCCAGGTAAACGCAATCGGTTACGGCAAAAAATTTATTATTAAATTATTTAGTTTAATTTTTGTTTATTTAATTTTTTATTTATAAATAAAAAATTTATTATTATCATTTTTTTTTTTTTCAGTGGAGTTTTACTTACCGACAAAGAATAGTCGGTAATTTACCAGCTAGATGGCGTGACAAAATCAAAATGGCCGCTGCTTTGTTAGAGTGAAAATGTGTGTCGTGACTTTATACACTTATTGTTGCAATAATAATTGTTAAACAATTATAAATTGTTATTAAATCGGTTAATTAAATTTTTCTAAACAAAATGTGATATAAATTATTACGAACTTTTGTGAATTTTGACAAAAATTAATGGACATGTCAATGGCGTCTGAGCTGACAAAGGACAATCTTAATTTGTTAAATAATGGACAAATGGTATGTAAATATTGTGTTTTTTTCATTGTTATTAATTATTTAGTGCATAAACAAACATAATTACGTCATTTTTATCAATAATCAACGTAAAAAAAAAATTAATTATTTGAGGTTAGATTGTCATTTTTTATAAACACAAAGAACTTGTCAATTTATTTATAAATATTTGTAAACATTCATTAATTATAGAATTGTTGTCACGTCTTTGTTGTATAATAATAGTTTTTTTGTTAATAACAATCAAAAAATTTAAACATCAATTTTCTTTTGTATAATGTCTTTGTCAGTTTTTATTGTCAGTGTTTAGTATCCATTTATTCACTTTAAGACTCAATTTTTTACTTTCTATTTACTAGTTTATTATTTATTTATCTATTTTTTAAACAGTTACTATTTATTTATTTTTTTAACTATTATTTATTTATTTATTTACCATAAATTCAATAATATCACTTTTATTACTCTTTTTTTCGTTGTCAATAATTACTCCAGCTTAAAAAAAATTCATAACATAATGTTTATTTAATATTTTTAATGTTTTCAGATACCAAAAAGTATGCTAAAACGTCTATTGTGTGATTCAAATTCATAAAACACAATTGGTAAAAAAAAAGACAAAAAAAAAAATGACAAAATTGGTTTGTCATTAGAGCCAAAATCATTTTGGAGTAAAGTGAGTCAATTTTTTTATCTTTAAAAATTGAAATATAGTCTCATACTTACCCAATACCAATTTAATAATTTATTGTTACAGTTGCATCAAACTTATCCATGGGAAAAGCATTAGTCTTGCTAATATGGAAATAAAATATACAAAAGCTTCAATGATGAAGAAAAAAAAGCTACTGCACGATTTAAAACACTTGAAAAAACTGAGACTCATTGTATGTTGAAATACAAAGTTGATAATGATTTTCATGATCAGTATATGATAAAGGTACGTCGATTTTAGTTTGTGTTACCAAGTGGTTCAAAAATTTATTATAAATCATTTGTTAATTTAATAATCATGAAATACTGGTACACTTGAACCAGCAACAAAGTAACAAAAAAATCGCTTTAACAATGATAAATCTCTGATAATGAAAAATCATTACTTAATTATTTTTGTTGCTAATAATTGCTCCAATTTGAAAAATACTTATATCGTAATGTTTATTTAATATTTTTATTGTTTACAGATATGTAACAAGAAGTATGGCTAAAATATTTGATGTGCTAATGCAATTAATCAACCAACAATCTCAAAAATGGGTCTAAACAAATGACTAAATTAGTTTGTCATTGGAGTCAAGATCATTTTTAAGTCTAGTGAGTTATTTTATTCCATTTTTTATAAAACAAAGTATTTATTATATAATAATTTAATAATTTATTGTTGCAGTTGCATCATCAAATTCATCCATTGGAAAAGCATTAGTCTTGCTAATGTATTTGAAATAAAATATAGCTATGACAAGCTTCAATAGAGATACTGCACTATTTAAAACAATTGAGACTGTTTTTGTGCTGAAATATAACATGCAAAATACCAAGTGAATGATGTTAATGTTAAAAGTGTTATAAGGTACGTGGACTTTAGTTTGTCTTACCAAGTGCTTTGAAAATTAAGTGAAATGTTTATAAACCATTTGATAGTTTAACGATCATGAAATACTGGTACACTTAAGCCACCAACAAAATGCATCAAGACCATCCACATGACATAATGCTTCAACAATGATGAATCTCTGATAATGAAAACTTATTCCTTAATTATTATAAAGTTCAACTTCAATTGGATCTAAAAATAATTAAGTTGAAATGAATCTCAACACTTAATTAATTATTTAATATGATTTTATCAGAAAACTTTACCTTTTTTTCAACTACAAAATTGAAGACTATGACATGGTGCTGGTGTTATTGATTTAATGCTCTTTTAAATGTACCACTTACTGTTGTTATTGGTGAACATTTACTTGTTTTTGTTGAGCTTTATTGACATTTTCTTTGATGTGGGCCGCTGTTGTTGCTTACAATTGAACTATCTGTTGCTCTTTAGAGTTTTAAGAAAAATATGCCTCTACTAGAAAGAATGCTAAAAATTTTATGAACAGCCGGCTTGAAATCTTCTTTTCAAAGTGATAAATCGTTTTCAAATAATAAAAACAATAATAAATTATTTTAAAAATATAATAATATTAAATAAATATTAAAAAGTGAATTATCAAACCAACAAGAATAAAATATTAAAAATAATTTAATATAAAAAGAGAAATCTAAACTAATTTATAAACTATAGTCTAGTGTAAAAGTGGTGATGGTAGTGGTGAAAAGTGATCATTGAAGCTGCACTGCTGATGAGATACAATCATCATAAACCACTGATACTGATACTGAACCACAGTTACTGATCAGAGAAGAACATCATCAACTACTACATGGTGTTGGAGCATTTTGATGATCAGCGTGGGAACATGAACAACCCCCAAAAAAGGTAGGGTCAATAATCAATAATTGTATTGATATAATTGCATTTATGGTCTTGTTTAAAATACAATCATATTGTTTTTATTTTTACTCTGATCTATGTATTTATGACAAATTATTTCAAAGAAAAAAATTTATACTTGGACCCACTTTAGCTCCAGATAAAGATTTTGCCAAATCCTCCCATTATATTATTTTTTTTTAATTTTGCATGCAGCTTTGAGCGCAACTCATCAATTAATACATGAAATTCATTCACCTTATTGATCAAAAGCTTTAAAATTCAAAATTCATTCTCTCGGTTTGTAAGATATACATACATATTATATTAAATTCGATACAACAGTATCAAATGATAATATTGCTAAAATAATTTTAAATAAAGTAATAGTAATTATTTAATAAATAAATAATTATTTTTATTATTGAAGCTACTCTATTGTAATTTGTTTAACACCAATTAGCTATTACTTAGGAGTAATGACTGCTGTTTAATTTATTCACTGCTGTAATATAAAAATCAAACAGTCATATAATATCTAAACAAATGTTAAAATTTACCAACGAATACACCGTTTATATTCACTATAACTGCTCTAACGTTTGATAGTTTTATATTCAAGTATAATTGAAAAATGAAAACATGGTGATTGTACAAGTCTTGCTGATAAACTTTTGGCAAACATTTTTAGATCTTTTTCAATATTTCAAATACTTGACACATGCTATCTAATCGTTGCACCTGTAGTCTAGCTTGTACAATATCCAATGGACTTGTTATATCATTTGTTTTAAAATCAGCAAATATACCAGCCAAGGCTTGTATAAATAAATGTGATACCCAACTAGATATAAGACATAAATAGTTAATTATTGAAATATAAAATAGCTAGCTATAATTTACCTTGATCAAATATATTTAGTCCCCACCAAAGTACATCATCAGGAACATGAGCATCAACATGTCCTCGTTAAAATCCTTTTACGTTGATAAATCAATCTTACAGCTACACAGTAAAAAAAAAAATGTAAAATTTAACATTTTTTGGATGTCAAAATCGGTCTACACTTTTTTAAATGTTAAATTCAACATTTTTTTAAGTGTTAAAAATTAACATTCGAAAAAATTTTAAAATTTAACATTTAAAATGTGTACCATGACATCCAAATATTAAAAATTGTTAAAAATAATAAATGTCTTGAAGAAAAATGTAAATTGTCTTGAAAAAAAGCATATGAATATGATTATGTTTCAAATTATTTATTTCAATCTTTTTCTTAATTATAAAATTAAACAATCACACAAAATATTAATAATAATATTTATATTCACAAAATAAATTTATTTGTAGTAAAATGGATATATATAAAAAAATTGACACAAACGAACAAAATCATAGGTTAGGTATGACACATTGGTAATAAAAAGTAAATAATTATTTATTTCGAATGGATATGATCTCGATAAAACAAAAAGATGAACTGAAAAATAACTTATGTTTTGTAACTTCTTAATTATATTATTTATTTTTATAATATGTATTAAACTTATTTCTGTAACACTAAGTTTTATTTGGCGTCACTGGTAGAAGCGAGGGAAAATAATTAACGCAACTCGCAAGATCATCTATCAACTAATTTTAACATTCGAAAAATGTCAAATCAAAATTTAACATTTTTTAAGTGTTAGGTATGTGTAAATAAATTGACATTTTTAAATGTCAAATTTACATTTTCTAATTTTTACATTTTTTTAGATGTTAAAGATGAAAAATGTTAAATTTCATTACTTAAAAAAATGTTAAAATTTATTTTTATTTTAACATTTACATTTTTACATTTGTACATTTTTGCTGAATAATTGTCATTAAATTTCATAACAAATTAATAACAATTCTTCATTTGTTTTCTAATTTATATTTATCCACAATAATAACTTTATCAAAAAATAATTTACCATGATTCGTTTGTGCAACTGTTCTGATGTAAATAGATATTGACTCAGTATATGTTTTACACTCTTATACATTGATATGTACATCAAGAACACTCGATAAAATTTGTCCAACTGTTTATCCATAATCCTCGATAAGAACCAGAATAATTTTCCTTTCATGAATTGCAATATATTTTTCTGAAAACATTTATTATACGTGTTAAAAATAATTCATTTTAAATTATATTATTTAGTAGTTATACTTGCCCTTGTATATAGGATTTTTTCACTGTCTTGATGACAGTCAGTAGATATAGACGACAACAAACGGTAAACAATGACAGCATACTTAAGTCTGATATAGCACATTTTCCTCGATCAACATTGGCATTACAACCCATCAATTTTCGACACTATAAGATTATGCTAAAATTAGAAAAAAATATTAAATTAATAAGAAATATTCTAAGAGCTCGCGAGTCTTCTTGAAAATAAAAAAACAAGAACAAAAAATTAAAAAATCAATCTCACATCCAGGGCAAAATCGTGTGAGTTTATAAATTTTTTTTTTTGTTTTGCTGGAAAAATATTTACTTTACGTTCTCATGTTTTTCATAATTATCTATAATTACAAAAAACTATTATAATAATTTACAACAATATAATAATGACATAAATAAATAATTTAAAATAAATTTGTTTGTTTAAAAAGATAAATAATATTATTGTAGCGTCAATGCAAAGTTAAATTTAAGAGTGTTTGGTAATTAAACAGGTATTCAATGAGCTGTAATAAAACTACTAGTGCACGGTTATCATTACTCACTATAACGCATCCTATAGAAACAAAAGAAAAAAATAATAGTTAAATTAAAAAACACATGATAAATAAATAATTATTAATTGTAAGTTGAGCGTGTCTTTTCCCAGCCACCCAAGAGGTAAAACATATTGGCTCGTTTTTTTTAAAGTGGTATCTCCGGTAGACCTAATCCACTAAAATTACGCGATTCGCCCGTATTCTAGCTGCAGCTAGAAATATTTCGATTCGATTATTAATTTTCGATTGCGCTCAAAGCAGCAAGTATTTATCCGTCGCGACGCATAAAAAAAAAAAACGAAAAATATACCTGTAGCTATGAGCGCTCATAGTTGCAGGTATATTTTTAATAATTTATTTAAAATATATCATTAGCTATGAGCGCTCATAGCTGCAGATATATTTTAAATAAATTATAAAAATAAAATAGTATAAAATGCATAAATTTTAAATATTCACTCACTGTAATAGGACATTTCTAAACCACTATTCACTATGTCACTATTACTATTTCACTTCACTATCACTTCACTTCACTATTACCATCATTTCACTATCACTTCACTATCACTATAACTATATCACTTTTACACTGCACAATCACTATAAACACTTAATTATATCTTGAGTCCTGATAATCCCACGAAAAAGGTGCATCCAGGGTATCCATCAGCGTCGCGACGTCGGTAATCCTAATTGACTGCACTCGTAATAGAAGAACCTGAAAATTAAAAATAAATTTTATTATCTTGAAAATATTAAATGTTGAATATTAAACGTTAAAAAAAAATATATACCTATCTACCTAAAAATAAGAAAGCCCCAAGTCTCGAAATCACCAGTCCTACGAAGGAGTTGCGTCCTCAGTCATCTGTAGAAGTCATTGACGATCCTGAAAATTAAAAATTAATATTACAATTTCACAACTATTAAATATCAAGTATTAAACGTCAAAAAAATATATATTACTACCTAAAAATAATAAAACCCCAAGCCTCAAAAATCAACAATCCCACGAATAAATTGCGTCCTGCTGCTAGTATTCTGTAGAAATTCTCGAAGATCCTGAAACAAAGAAATACGTACAAATATTAAAATCTTATATATATTTGAATATTGCAAATACTAAAAATCCTTGAGTTGTGAACAGCAGCAATTCCACGTAGAAGTTGTCCAGGTATCCTTTCATTTATTCCTTTCATCAGCGTCGGTTATCCTCGATGAGTCCACTTGTATCCGGAGTATGGTCCTTTTAACGGTCTTGAAAATCCTGAAATACCCAAACTTCGATTAATATCACGAAAATTAATTAATTTTTCTTGGAAAAGTGCGTTTAATGTCAATTTAAAAAAAAAACCTTACATACTAACATACATCGCCAATAAAAAAGGGTAATAATTTATCTATTATAAATTATTACGATAGATAATAATATATACATCCTAATCACCCCCGTCTATTCTGTTTGAGGAAGACAGGGTTAATCCATTTTGACTTTTACACTACTGCCATTAAATTTGACATAAAAAAAAAATAATATTATTATTGAAAATTAAGTCAAAATGAATCTAAACAGCAAAAAAAAAAAAAATAAATAATAGTTTGGAACGACGAGAAGCTACAAAAAAATATATCAATAATTTTTTTTTGTAACTTCAAGGATATTTAAGCACTTTTTTGGGATAGGTTAATAATTACAACTAGTCATTCTTGATCTAGAGGAACTTACCGTATGACAGCTAACAGCAAAATTCTCAAAAAAAAAACAGCAAAGCCATGTAGTAATTGTCGACGTATGAGCTTTAGTAATTCAATCCAGTCCCTCAGCAAAGCCATGTAGAAGTTGTCGCAGTATAGGTCCCAGTAATCCAATCCAATCCACGGTGTAATTCTCTCAGCAGTGCCATGTAGAAGTTGTTGAGGTCCCAGTAATCCAATCCAATCCGGTGAAGTTCTCTCAGCAAAGCCATGTAGATGATGATCCAAGTAGATGATTCACAGCAGCAGCAGCTTCGAAAATCCTGATGAACCTGAAAAATATGAAATTATAAAAATATTAAAATTTTAAATATACTTATTTCAAATGTCTGAAAAATTTGAAATCCCATCGAAGTAAATGTCTCAGTAGTCCAGTCCAGTCCAGTCCGGTGAAATTATCACAGCAGAGCCATGTAGATGTCTAGATGATGATCCTGAAAAACATAAAATTTTAAATATATATTAATTGTTTAAAAATATTAAAATCCTTGAAAAGCAGCAATAACACGACAAAGTGGTCTCGGGAATCCTCCATCAGCACGCGACGACGATGATCCTATAGATGAATGCACTCGTGATCCTCTCGTGGTCCTCCAAAGGTCTTGAAAATCCTGTAAAATATAAAACCCTGAAATATCTTAAAAACACATACATGTATTATAAATTATTAATTATTTTTTACACTTATACACGCGATATAACAATATGAGTACCCATTCGCTAAACCGCAATTATAATTAGTATACTAATTCACACGCATTTACTTATTTCTACCCCCCTACGATCACTCGAGTGATTAACAGACTTCTTAGCATGACCCGGGATGCACCACGTGGAGGTCTTGTCTGTTCCAGCATCCCTTTTACAAATTTTATTTCAAAGAGTTGAAATAATTTTAATAATTTATAAAGACAAATATTTTTTTGCTTTGATGTTATTTAAATTATTTAATGTAAAAGCTAAAAAAAAAAATATAGTCTTTAAATTATTAAAATTATTTTAATTCTTTGAAAAAATACCTCAAAAATACTTACAATTTTTTTTATATTAAAAAACCACGAGGCTGTCTGTACAGTAGTTTTAATTACCCTCAATTAAACCTTTAAAATAATTTTAAAACTACCGAAAAATTTTAACTGAATAACCACGAGGCTGCACGTGCAGTCTATACGCTTTAAATACGTTATACTAAACTTATACATTATTTTACAGACCCGACCAATTTCAAGTGCTGTTCACTCCGCAAGAGCTCAAGATGAACTGGCCGGAAGGTTTTGCGGACTGAGGGGACTGGAAAAATTGAAGGATGCTGTCGTCAGCCAGTCATGTGACTGCCAAAACTCGCTTTTCCAGATGACGACTCACGATGACTCACGACGACTCAAAACCTCACGATGTCTGGAACATATGTATTACAGGTATACATACATATTTTTTATTCAATTGCAACTACATCACTATTTTCATTATAGTAACATTTATTACTCAATATATAATTTAATTTTTTTTTCGGGGCTGTTACTTATTCAAGATATTATTAATTTAGAATCACGAAAAGTACTTAGTTTATTGAACAAAAATTTTATATCACGCGAAGCATTATTTCAAATTTAATTTCCAAAAATTATTTTACTTGTCAATAATTTTCTACTTACTGACTAACAAATAGTCGATAAATTTTCAGCTATAGATGCTAAAATGTCTATTGTGTTATTAAAATTCATAAAAACACAATTATTAAAAATAAGATGAAAAAAAATGACTAAATTGGTTTGTCATTGGAGCCAAAATCATTTTGGAGTAAAGTGAGTCAATTTTTTTATCTTTAAAAATTGAAATATAGTCTCACACTTACCCCCATAACAATTTAATAATTTATTGTTACAGTTGCATCAAACATTCATGGGAAAAGCATTAGTTTTGCTAATATGAAAATAAAATATACAAAAGCTTCAATAATGAAGAAAAGAAAGCTACTGCATTATTTAAAACACTTGAAACAACTGAGACTCCTTGTATGTTGAAATACAAAGATGATAATGATTTTCATGATCAGTATATAATAAGGTACGTTGATTTTAGTTTGTGTCACCAAGTGGTTAAAAAATTTATTATAAACCATTTGTTAATTTAATAATCATGAAATACTGGTACACTTGAACCAGCAACAAAGTAACAAAACAATCGCTTTAACAATGATAAATCTCTGATAATGAAAAATCATTACTTAATTATTTTTGTTGCTAATAATTGCTCCAATTTGAAATATACTTGTACCATAATATTAATTCAATATTTTTATTGTTTACATATATAGGCAAGAAGTGTGGCTAAAATATTTGATGTGCTAATGCAATTAATCAAACAACAATCTCAAAAATGAGTTTAAACAAATGGCTAAATTGGTTTGTCATTGGAGCCAAGATCATTTTAGAGTCTAGTAAGTTTTTATAAGTCTAGTATTTTATTCTATTTTTTATAAATAAAAGTATTTATCCAATATTAAGTTAATAATTTATTGTTACAGTTGCATCATCAAATTCATTCATTTCAAATGCATTAGTCTTGTTGAAGTATTTGAAATGAAATATAGCTATGACAAGCTTCAATGATGCAGATAATGAAAAGAGAAGAAAGTGAAAAGAGAGCTACTGCACTATGTAAAATAATTGAGACAGCTCAGACTGTTTTTTATGCTAAAATATAACACGAAAAATACCAAGTGAATGATGTTAATGTTAAAAGTGTTATATAGCACGTTGACTTTAGTTTATCTTACCAAGTGTTTTAAAAGTTGAGTGAATTGTTTATAAATTATTTGATAATTCAACGATCATGAAAGATTCGTACACTTGAACCACCAACAAAATGCATCAAGACCATCCACATGACATAATGCTTCAACAATGATGAATCTCTGATAATGAAAACATATTCCTTAATTATTATAAAGTTCAACTTCCATTGAATCTAAAAATAATTAAGTTGAAATGAATCTCAACACTTGATGAATTATTTAATATGATTTTATCAGAAAACTTTATTATATTACCTTTTTTTCAACTACAAAATTGAAGACTATGGCATGGTGCTAGTGTTATTGATTTTATGCTCTTTTTAATGTACTGTTGTTATTAGTGAACATTTACTTGTTTTTATCGAGCTTTATCAATGTTTATTAAAATTTCTTTTGATAAGCCGATGTTGTTGCTTACAAAGAAACCACGTGTTGCTGTTCAGAATTTTAAGAAAGTTGTGCCTCTACCAGAAAGATATAAACAGAAAGATATACCAGAAATATTATAAACAGCTGGCTTGAAATCTTCTTTTCAAAGTGATAAATCGTTTTCAAATTATTAATAATAATATTAAAAAGTGAATTATCAAACCAACAAGAATAAAATATTAAAATAAATTTAATATAAAAAAAGAAAACTAAATTAATTTATAACTGTGGTGTAAAAATTATGATGGTAGTGGTGAAAAGTGATGATTATTCTGTGCATGTAGTGTTTGTGCTGTGTGTAATCATTGAACCTGTACTGCTGAGCAGACAAAATCATCATGAACTACTGCATGGCACGAGCATTTTGATAACCAGCGTGGGAACATGAACATCCCCTAAAAAGGTAGAATTTTATTTCATTAATAATGGCATTGATATAATTGTATATTTATGATCTTGTTTAAAATACTATTACACTGGTTCTATTTTTACTCTGATCTATGTATTATGTGATACATTAACTCAGAGAAAAAAATTTATACTTAGACCCACTCTAGCTCCAGGCAAAGATTTTGCTGAAAAAAAACTCTCCCATTAAATTATTTTGGTTTTATTTTACATGAAGCTTCGAGCGCAACTAATTTATTAATATATCAAACAATTAACCTTATTGATAGGCTTTAAAATTAATAATTAATTTCCTCGGTTTGAAAGGTATACATATTATATTAAATTCGATACAACAATAATTAATTAACAAAAAAAATCATGGATCTTTTTAATGGAATAATAAATATATTCTATTAAAAAGATAAAAATTTAAAGATAATAAATCAAATGACAACATTGCTAAAATAATTTTAAATAAAGTAATAATAATTATTTAATGATTAAATAGTTATTTTTATTATTGAAGCTACTCGATTGTGATTTGTTAAACACAAATATAAATTTATCAATGATCTATTACTTCAAAGTAATAACTGCTGTTTGATTTATTCACTGCTGACTTTAAAAAAATTGTTTTATTAATTAAATTCAATCATATAATATCTAAATAAATGTTGAAATTTACCAACGAATACACCGTTTATATTCACTATAACTGCTCCAACGTTTGATAGTTTTATATCCAAGTATAATTGCAAAATAAAAACATGGTGATTGTATAAGTCTTGCTGATAAACATTTGGCAAACATTTTTAGATCTTTTTCAATATTTTAAATACTTGACACATGCTATCAAATCGTTGCACATGTAGTCTAGCTTGTACAATATCCAATGGACTTGTTATATCATTTGTTTCAAAATCAGCAAATATACCAGCCAAGGCTTGTATAAATAAATGTGATACCCAACTAGATATAAGACATAAATAGTTAATTATTGAAATATAAAATAGCTAGCTATAATTTACCTTGATCAAATATATTTAGTCCCCACCAAAGTACATCATCAGGAACATGAGCATCAACATGTCCTCGTTAAAATCCTTTTACGTTGATAAATCAATCTTACAGCTACGCTTGCTGATAAATAGGCACGTGATAAATTTGTTCCAAGTAGAGTCATTCCCATCTGTTGATGAACAAAAGACATTACATTATTAATAACAATTCTTCATTTATTTTCTAATTTATATTTATCCACAATAATAACTTTATCAAAAAATAATTTACCATAATTTGTTTGTGAAACTGTTCTGATGTAAATAGATATTGACTCAGTATATGATTTACACTCTTGTACATTGATATGTACATCAAGAACACTCGATAAAATTTGTCTTACTGCTTATCCATAATCCTCGATAAAAACCAAAATAATTTTCCTTTTAATACATTTTTCTGAAAGCATTTATTATACGTGTTAAAAATAATTCATTTTAAATTGATAATATAATTATATTATTTAGTAATCATACTTGCCCTTGTATATGTGATTTTTTTTTCGCTGTATTTGAAATTTGTTGTTTTGATGACAGTCAGTGGATACGAAAATAACGGAAGAAAATAAATGACAGAATACTGAAGTCTGATATATAGCACATTTCCCTTGATCAACATTGGCATTACAACCCATCAATTTTCGACACTTTAACATCATACTCAAATTAGAAAAAAAATTATTAAATTAATAACAATTATTTTAAGAGCTCGTTAATCTTCTTTTGAAATAAAAAAAAAAAAAGAACAAAAAATTAAAAAATCAATCTCACATCCAGGGCAAAATCGTGTGAGTTTATAAATTTTTTTTTTTTGCTGGAAAATTATTTACTTTACGTTCTCATGTTTTTCATAATTATCTATAATTACTGAAAAATTATTATAATAATATGAAACAATAATAATGACAAATAAATGATTCAAAATAAATTTCTTTTTTCAAAAAGATAAATAATATTATTGTAGCGTCAATGCAAAGTTAAATTTAAGAGTGTTTGGTAATTAAACTGGAGTTCAATTAGCTGTAATAAAACTACTAGTGCACGGTTATTATTGATACTCACTATAACGCATCCTATAGAAACAAAAAAAAAAATAACAGTTAAATTAAAAAACACATGATAAATAATTAATTATTAATTGTAAATTGAGTGTGTCTTTTCCCAGCCACCCAAGAGGTAAGACACATTGGCTCGTTTTTTTTAAAGTGGTATCTCCGGTAGACCTAATCCACTAAAATTACGCGATTCGCCCGTATTCTAGCTGCAGCTAGAAATATTTCGATTCGATTATTAATTTCCGATTGCGCTCAAAGCAGCAAGTATTTATCCGTCGCGACGCATAAAAAAAAAAACGAAAAATATACCTGTAGCTATGAGCGCTCATAGTTGCAGGTATATTTTTAATAATTTATTTAAAATATATCATTAGCTATGAGCGCTCATAGCTGCAGATATATTTTAAATAAATTATAAAAAAAAATAAAACAGTATAAAAATGCATAAATTTTAAATATTCACTCACTGTAATAGGACATTTCTAAACCACTATTCACTATGTCACTATTACTATTTCACTTCACTATCACTTCACTTCACTATTACCATCATTTCACTATCACTTCACTATCACTATAACTATATCACTTTTACACTGTAAAATCACTATATAAACACTTAATTCTATCTCGAGTCTTGATAATCCCACGAAGAAGTTGCATCCCGGGTATCCATCAGCGTCGCGACGTCGGTAATCCTAATTGACTGCACTCGTAATAGAAGAACCTGAAAATTAAAAATAAATACAATCTTGAAATTATTAATAATTAAATATTAAACGTTAAAAAAAAATATTTAACTATACCTAAAAATAATAAAACTCCAAGTCTCGAAAATCACCAGTCCCTCGAAGAAGTTGCGTCCTGCTGCTTGTCATCTGTAGTCCTCTACGATCCTGAAAATTAAAAATAATATTAAAACAATCACTATAAACCCTTAATTATATCTCGAGTCTTGATAATCCCACGAAGAAGTTGCGTCTAGGTCCTCCATCAGCATCGCGTCGCCGGTAATCCTACTTGAGTGCACTCGTAAACGAAAATCCTGAAAATTAATAATTGATATTAAAATCATAAAAATATTAAATGTTAAATAATAAATATATATATAATTACCTAAAAATAATAAAATGAAGTCTTTAAAAGCTGCTATCACACGAAGAAGTTACGTCCTGCTGGTAGTCATCTGTAGAAATTCTTGTAGATCCTGAAATTTAAAAATTAATATTACAACCTTGAAATTATTAAAAACTAGATATTGAATATTAAATGTTAGAAAAAAATATATAACTACCTAAAAATAATACAGCCCCAAGTCTCGAAAATCACCAATCTCACGAAGAAGTTGCGTCTTGCTGGTGGTCATCTGTAGAAATTCTCGTAGATCCTGAAAATTAAAAATTAATATTACAATCTTGAAAATATTGACATGTTAAATATTAAAAATAAATATATATATAACTACCTGAAAATAATAAAAACATCAAGTCCTAAAAAAGCAGCAATTACACGAAGAAGTTGGGCCCAAGTAGTCATTTTGAAGGTCTTGAAAATCCTGAAACACATACAATCGTAAAAATATTAAAATCTTGTATATTATATAAATGCCTAAAAATCCTTGGGTCTTGAAGAGCAGCAATCCCACGAAGAAGTTGTCCAGGTAGTCCAGTTCCATCAGCATAGCCACGCCGGTCATCCTAAATGAGTGCACTCGTATCCGGAATATGATTTACAAAACGGCCTTGAAAATCCTGAAAAACATGAAGTCTTAAAAATATTAATATTACAAAAATTATTAAATTTTCTTTGGAAAAGTGCGTTTAATATCAATTTAAAAAAAAAACCTTACATACTAACATACATCGCGAATAGAAAAGGGTAATAATTTATCTAATATAAATTATCACGATAGATAATAATATACATCCTAATCACCCCCGTCTATTCTGTTTGAGGAAGACAGGGTTAATCCATTTTGACTTTTACACTACTACCATTAAATTTGACATAAAAAAAATTAATACTATTATTGAAAATTAAGTCAAAATGAATCTAAACAACAAATAAAAAATAAAATAATAGTTTGGAACGACGAGAAGCTACAAAAAAATGTATCAATAATTTTTTTTTGTAACTTCAAGGATATTAAAGCACTTTTCCGGGATGGGTTAATATAATATTACAACTAGTCAGTCTTGATCTAGAGGAACTTACCATATGACAGGCAAAACCCTCAAAAAAACAGCAAAGTCATGTAGAAATTGTCGACGTATAAGCTCCAGTAATCCAATTCAGTCCGGTGAAATTTTCTCAGCAAAGCCATGTAGAAGTTGTCGAAGTATATGTCCCAATAATCAAATCTCAGCAAAGCCATGTAGAAGTTGTCGAAGTATAGGTCCCAGTAATTCAATCCGGTGAAGTTCTCTCAGCAAAGCCATGTAGATGATGATCCAAGTAGATGATTCACAGCAGCAGCAGCCTCGAAAATCCTGATGAACCTGAAAAATATAATACAAATTGCAAAAATATTAACATTTTAAATATAATATATGCCTGAAATATTAAAAGCCATGAGTCTGTAATCCTTGGGCAGCTATCACACGAAGAAGTTGTCTTGGGAGTCCTCCATCAGCATAGCGACGACGATGATCTTGTTGTATACGAAATATAATCCTCCAAAGGCCTTGAAAATCCTGGAAATTAATTATTAATATTAAAATCGTGAAAATATTAAATAGTGAATGGTAAAAATAAATATATCATCAATACTTAAGAATAATAAAATCATAGAGTCTTGAAAATTTCACGAACAAGTTGCGCCCCAGGGAAGTCTTCTAGAAGGTCATGAAAATTCTGAAACATAAAAAATCCTAAAACACACAAAACCCTGAAATATCTTGAAAATAAATACATATATAAATTATTAATTTTTTGTTACGGTTATACACTTAAATCGCGATGAGTACTCGTTCGGTATATAACTATTACTAATTCACGCCTTAACTTATTTCTACCCCGCTATGATCACTCGAGTGATTAACAGACTTCTTAGCATGACCCGGGATGCACCACGTGGAGGTCTTGTCTGTTCCAGCATCCCTTTTACAAATATAATTTTAAAGAGTCGAAATAATTTTAATAATTTATAAAGACAAAGATTTTTTTGCTTTAATGTTATTTAAATTATTTAATGTAAAAGCTAAAAAAAAAAATATTTGAAAAAATACCTTAAAAATACTTACAATTTTTTTTATATTAAAAAACCACGAGGCTGCTTGTACAGTAGTTTTAATTACCCTCAACTAAACCTTTAAAATAATTTTAAAACTACCGAAAAATTTTAACTGAATAACCAAATTCAAAGACTAATATTTAATAATGTAAAAACAAAAAAATATTCTTAAAATATTCTTTGAATTATTAAAATTATTTCAACTCATTGAAAAAATAACTTTAAAAAATTCTTAACCCTTTTTTATATTAAAAAACCACGAGGCTGCACGTGCAGCATATACGCTTTGAATACCGAATAACCAAACTTCTAAATTATTTTACAGGACCGACTAATTTCAAGTGCTGTTCACTCCGTAAGAGCCCAAGATGAACTGACCGGAAAGTTTTGCGGACTGATGGGACTGACAAAATAAAAAAATCGAAGGGCGCAGTCGTCTATCCGTCATGTGACTGCCAAAACTGGTCAAAACTCGCTTTTCCAGATGACGACTCACGATGACTCAGAAGCTCAGGATGGCTGGAACATATGTATTGGAGCCTGGAGGTATATATATACATATATTTTATTCAATTACAACTACATCACAAATAATTATTTTAATCATAGCAACATTTATTACTCAATATATATAATTTAATTTTTTTTGGGGCTTTTATTCAAGATATTTGTTTAATTTAGAATCACGCAAAGTACTTAGTTTATTGTACAAAAATTTTATATCACGCGAAGCATTATTTCAAATTTCATTTCCAAAAAATATTTTACTTGTCAATAAATTTCTACTTACCGACCAAAAAATAGTCGATAATTTTTCAGCTAGATGGCGCGAGGAATTTTTTTCTCAAATCCAAAATGGCCGCGCCTTTGTTAGAGAGAGAACCTGTGTCGTTCAGTGTTGTGACTTTTTACACTTATATTTGCAATAATAATTGTTAATTAATTATAAATTGTTGTTAAATCGATTAATTAAATTTTTCTAAACAAAATGTGATATAAATTATTACAAAGTTTGGTGAATTTTGACCAAAATTAATGGACCTGTCAATGACGTTTTAGTTGACAAAGGCAAATCTTAAATTGTTAAACAGCGAACAAATGGTATGTAAATATCGTGTTTTTTCACTGTTATTAATTATTTAGTGCATAAACAAACATAATTACGTAATTTTTATCGATAATTATGCAAAAAAAAAAATTAATTTTTTGAGGTTAGATTGTCATTTTTAGACAAAGTTAAAGTCTTTATTTTTGCAATAATAAATGTTAAACAATTATAAATTGTTATTAAATCAATTAAATAAATTTTTCTGAACTCATTGTGATATAAATTGTTGCAGATATTCGTGATTTTTGTCAAAAATTAATGGACCTGTCAATGGCCTTGGAGCTGACAAAGGCAAATCTTAAATTGTTAAACAGCGAACAAATGGTATCTAAATATCGTGTTTTTTCACTGTTATTAATTATTTAACGCATAAACAATCATAATTACGTTGTTTTTATCAATAATTAAGCAAAAAACAAAAATCATTATTTGAGGTTAGATTATCATTGATTACAAAGGCACAGAACTTGACAATTTATTTATAAATATTTGTTATTTAGGGCATTGTTGTAGCATCCTTCTTGTATAATAATCGTTTTTTCATTAATAACAATCAAAAAAACATGAAATATTTCAATATTAATTTTCCCTTGTATGAGGCCTTTGTCAGTTTTTATTGTCAGTGTTAAGTCTTTATTTTTTTGCTTCGAGACTTGTTTTTTTACTGTTAATTTGTTGATTTATTATTTATTTATCTATTTTTTATACATTTAATATTTTTTTATTTATTTAATTATCATTTGTTCATTAATTTACCATAACTTGAATGATATCACTTTTATTTACTCTTTATTGTTATTAATAATTACTCTAGTTTGAAAAAAATTTATATCATAATGTTTATTCAATATTTTTAATGTTTACAGATAACAAAGAGTGTAGCTAAAACGTCTAATGTGTTTATGAAATTCATAAAATACAATAATTATAACTAGGATAAAAAAAAATGACCAAATTGGTTTGTCATTGGAGCCAAAATCATTTTGGAGTAAAGTGAGTTAATTTATTTTATTTTTAAAAATTGAAATATAGTCTCAAACTTATCTAATAATAATTTAATAATTTATTGTTACAGTTGTACCACATTCATCCATGGCAAAAGCATTGATATTGCTAATTTATGTAAAATAAAATATAAAAAAGCTTTAATGCAGATAATGAAAAAAAGTAGAACGTGCAAAGAGAGTCACTATTTCAACTAATTGAGACAACTGAGGCTGTTTTTATGCTGAAATGTAACATGAAAAATACCAAGTGAATGATGTTAATGTTAAAAGTGTTATAAAGTACGTTGGCTTTAGTTTGTGTTACCAAGTACTTCAAAAATTGAGTAAATTGTTTATAAACTATTTGATAATTCACAATCATGAAATACTGGTACACTTGAACCACCAACAAAATGCATCAAGACCATCCACATCATCTTATGCTTCAACAATGATAAATCTCTGATACTGAAAAATTATTCCTTAATTATTATGAATTTCAACTTTAATTGGATTCACAAATAATTAAGTTGCAATGAGTCTCAACACTTTATGAATTATTTAATATGATTTTATGAAAAAACTATGCTTTTTTTTACTACAAAATTAAACACTTTGATGACATGGTGCTGGTGTTATCGATTTTTATGCTCTTTCAATTGTACCACCAGTCCACCACTTATTGTTGTTACACAATCATTGAAGCAGGGACCAAAAAAAAAAAAAAGTGACTAAATTGGTTTGTCATTTTAAAAATTGAAATATAGTCTCATTCTCATCCACTAACAATTTATTAATTTATTATTACAGTTGCTAATGTATGTGTACAAAAGCTTTAATGATGCAGATAATGAAAAAAGAAAAACGTGAAAAGAGAGTTACTTCCCTATTTAAAATAATTATGACAACTGAGGCTGTTTTTATGCTAAAATATCACATGAAAAATACCAAGTGAATGATGTTAATGTTAAAAGTGCTACAAAAATTAAGTGAAATGTTTATCAACTATTTGATAATTCACAATCATGAAATACTGGTACACTTGAACCCCCAAACAAAATGCATCAAGACCATTTATGCTTCAACAATGATAAATCTCTGATAATAAAAAATTAATCCTTAATTATTATGAATTTCAACTTCAATTGGATTTACAAATAATTAAGTTGATGAAGTATGATTTTATGACAAAACTATGTTTGTTTTTTGTACAAAATTGATGACATGGTGCTGGTGTTATTAATTTTTATGCTCTTTCCAATGTACCACAACTTATTGTTGTTATTGGTGAACATTAACTTGTTTTTGTGTTGAGCTCTATCAGTGTGTATGCATGTGTATGTATTGACATTTTCTTTGATGTAAGCCGCTGATGTTGCGCACAGTAGAACCGCCTGTTGCGGTTCAGAGTTGGAAGAAAGTTGTGCCTCTACTAGAAAGAATGCTAAAAATTTTATGAACAGCTGGCTCGAGAGATCCTCTTTTCAAAGTGATAAATCGTTCTCAAATAATAATAACAATAATAAACTATTTTTAAAGTACAATATGTATTATTAAAAAGTGAATTATCAAGACAATAAGAATGAACTATTAAAAATAATTTATTACAAAAATCAGTTGATATAAAAAAAGATAACTGAACTAATTTATAAACTATACAAATTATTCGGTTGTGTAAAAGTGGTGATGATGGTGGTGAAAAGTGATCATTGTTTAGTGTCATGGAGGTGTATATTCACCTCCATGTTTAGTGTGTGTGATTCAGTGTGATCATCTAACCTGTAGTGCTGATCAGATAAAATCATCATAAATTATTACATGAAGTTGCTGATCAGGGAGAATCATCATGAACTACTACATGGCCTTGGAGCATTTTGATGACCAGCTTGGGATGATGAACATCCGCTAAAAAGGTAGGATTTTATTTAATTAATAATTGTCATAACGAAATTGCATTTATGATCTTGTTTAAAATTCCATGATACTCTGTAATATATTCTTTAGGTTATTCTGCTTTTTTTTTTTTCTTTGATCTATATATATTATGTGATAATTTAATTTCTATGATAATTATCATAACGATTAGATGACGCGTGTCATGTACATCAGTATATATAAAAACACCAAGTATTTTATGACGCTGAAGCTCGCCGCAGAATCGGCCGCTCTAGCAGGGCCGGCTCAAACTCCGTTGCCCCAAGATTTTAGTGAAAAAAAAAATTAGATAGATTTTTTTTTTTTTTTTCATTCTATAGATTTTATAATGTAAAATATTATTTTTTTTTTAGAAATATTTTTTTTTCCTTTCTTTCAAATAAATTTGTTTAAATAATTTTCCAAGTTGTATGTGTGAGTGTGTATAAATGCATTGTCCCGCTGTATTTTTATTTTTTTCTAACACTAATACATCGAATAACCTTTTGAAAATTTGACCAGAAGTTTATTATTATATAACAATAATGAAACAATTAATATTGTAAAGTTATTAGACGTAATAGTTTATAATAATAATTATTTAAAATCAAAAAAATTAAAAAAAAAAATTTTTTCTTTGCTTTTTTGTTTTTTTTTCCAAGTAATTACGTCTAATAACTTTACAATAATAATTGTTTTATTAATTACATGATGTAATGAACCTGTAGTCAAATTTTTATCAAGTTATTCCGTGTATTAGTATGTGTAAATGATTTTTCAAGTTGTATGTGTAAGTATAGTTGACCACGTTGTCCCGCGGTATTTTTATTTTTTTCTAACACTAATACATCGAATAACTTTTTGAAAATTTGACCAGAGGTTTATCATTACATAACAATGATAAAACAATAAATATTGTAAAGTTATTAGACGTAATAGTTTATAATAATAATTATTTAAAATTAAAAAAATTAAAAAAAAAAAATTTTTTTTTTGCTTTTTTGTTTTTTTTCCAAGTAATTACGTCTAATAACTTTACAATGTTAATTGTTTTATTAATTACATGATGTAATGAACCTGTGGTCAAATTTTCATCAAGTTATTCCATGTATTAGCCTGTGTAAATAATTTTCCAAGTTGTATGTGTAAGTGTGTATAAATGCATTGTCCCGCTGTATTTTTATTTTTTTCTAACACTAATACATCGAATAACTTTTTGAAAATTTGACCAGAAGTTCATTATGATATAACAATAATGAAACAATGAATATTGTAAAGTTATTAGACGTAATAGTTTATAATAATAATTATTTAAAATCAAAAAAATTAAAAAAAAGAAATTTTTTCTTTGTTTTTTTGTTTTTTTTTCCGAGTAATTACGTCTAATAACTTTACAATGTTAATTGTTTTATTAATTACATGATGTAATGAACCTGTAGTCGAATTTTTATTAAGTTATTCCGTGTATTAGTATGTGTAAATGATTTTTCAAGTTGTATGTGTAAGTATAGTTGACCACGTTGTCCCGCGGTATTTTTATTTTTTTCTAACACTAATACATCGAATAACTTTTTGAAAATTTGACCAGAGGTTTATCATTACATAACAATGATAAAACAATAAATATTGTAAAGTTAATAGTATTTAAAATTAAAAAAATTAAAAAAAAAAAATTTTTTTTTTGCTTTTTTGTTTTTTTTCCAAGTAATTACGTCTAATAACTTTACAATGTTAATTGTTTTATTAATTACATGATGTAATGAACCTGTGGTCAAATTTTCATCAAGTTATTCCATGTATTAGCTTGTGTAAATAATTTTCCAAGTTGTATGTGTAAGTGTGTATAAATAAATTGTCCCGCTGTATTTTTATTTTTTTCTAACACTAATACATCGAATAACTTTTTGAAAATTTAACCAGATGTTAATCATGATATAACAATAATAAAACAATGAATATTATAAAGATTGATAATTTTATATTATAATTATTATTTAAAGTGAAAAAAAAATAGAAAAAAATTTTTTTTTTGCTTATTTCTATTTTTTTTCCATGTAATTACGTCTAATAATTTTACAATGTTAATTGTTTTATCAATAACATGATGTAATGAACCTGTGGTCAAATTTTTATCAAGTTTTTCTGTGTATATGTATGTGTAAATGATTTTTTCAAGTTGTATGTGTAAGTATAGTTAACCGTTGTCCACTTATTTTTATTTTTTCAACACTAATACATCGATAACTTTTGAAATTTGACCAGGGGTTTTCAATATTACATTTAATGATAAAACAATAAATATTGTAAATTATTAGAACAATATCAGAAAAAGCATGTTTAATTTTGTTTTAATTATAAACAATCCGTCTTTACAATATTTATTGTTTTATCATTGTCATAATAAATAATATATTTCGGTCAAATTTTTCAAAAGTTATTCGATGTATTAGTGTTAGAAAAAAATAAAAATACCGCGGGACAACGTGGTCAACTATACTTACATACAACGAAAAATCATTTTACACTACACGGAATAACTTGATAAAAATTTGACCACAGGTTCATTACATCATGTAATTGATAAAACAATTAACATTGTAAAGTTATTAGACGTAATTACTCGGAAAAAAAAACAAAAAAGCAAAAAAAAAATGTTTTTTTTTTAATTTTTTTGATTTTAAATAATTATTATTATAAACTATTACGTCTAATAACTTTACAATATTTATTGTTTTATCATTGTTATGTAATAATAAACCCCTGGTCAAATTTTCAAAAAGTTATTCGATGTATTAGTGTTAGAAAAAAATAAAAATACCGCGGGACAACGTGGTCAACTATACATACACATACAACTTGAAAAATCATTTACACATACTAATACACGGATTAACTTGATAAAAATTTGACTACAGGTTCATTACATCATGTAATTGACAAAACAATTATTATTGTAAAGTTATTAGACGTAATTACTCGGAAAAAAAAACAAAAAAGCAAAGAAAAAATTTTTTTTTTTAATTTTTTTGATTTTAAATAATTATTATTATAAACTATTACGTCTAATAACTTTACAATATTTATTGTTTTATCATTGTCATGTAATAATAAACCTCTGGTTAAATTTTCAAACAGTTATTCGATGTAGTAGTGTTAGAAAAAAATAAAAATACCGCGGTACAACGTGGTCAACTATACATACACATACAACTTGAAAAATCATTTACACAGACTAATACATGGAATAACTTGATGAAAATTCGACCACAGGTTTATTACATCATGTAATTAATAAAACAATCAACATTGTAAAGTTATTAGACGTAATTACTCGGAAAAAAAAAAAAAAAAGCAAAAAAAAAATTTTTTTTTTTAATATATTTAATTTTAAATAATTATTATTATAAACTATTACGTCTAATAACTTTACAATATACATTGTTTTATCATTGTTATGTAATAATAAACCTCTGGTCAAATTTTCAAAAAGTTATTCGATGTATTAGTATGTGTAATTGATAATTAATAAAAGAACAAAGCTCGTGGTAACCGGCTTGTGTTGTGTTTCCTATTGTATGGAGCGGGGCGCTACACTATCCCTATGGATCCCTGGGTTGACTGCCTACTGGCGGTCGATCGGGCGGCCAGCTTCAGCGTCATAAGTATTTTATTATTAAATCCATTAAAAATTGTTGCTTTAAACGCAAAGAACAACTTAACAATAATAACAGATAAAAAAAATCATTGAGTGTCATTTAAAAGTACAATTAATTCTTACAAGAGCATCGTATTTGTATAATTTATTTTTATTATAATCGTGTTTGATTATAAATTCAAGATATCATCAACAAATCCCCTTTATTATCATTTCTCAAAATTACAATAATTTTATTATTATATAGAATTTATTTTATTTATACTATTTAAATTTTTCTTTTAAATTTCATCAATACATTGACCAAACATGCAAAATTTATTATCTCCACATTTAGTTCCATCTTCAGGCATTACATTTGAAATCTCACAAAGATTATTACTTTTATTTATGCATTTTAATTGTTGACAAGTAGTATGATCAATATCACAAGCTTTAGATTCCAAATGAGATTTCATACATTGTTCATTGACATCTCTATATTTTCCAGCCATTAATTTTGGTAGATTCATATCAGTATTTGGTTTGTTGAATATACAAGTTGGATTTGTGCTAAAGAAAAAAAAAATAATAATAATTGAATAAGTAAAATAAAAATATACCTCAAAATACAATATAATGAATAAATTAATCTTACTTTATAAAACTACTAATTTGTTTAACAGAACATGTAGACCAATAATATGAATTATTATTCATTATTGGTGATCCAGCCATAATGTAGCCATCAGTTATTTTACAAATATCATTACTATCATGCATTGAACCAAATCTAAAACAATTTAAATAATAATTTTTATTTATCATCATTGTTATAGATGTATAAATATAGTTTTTTTTTTTATTCAAAAACTAACGCATGGCCAAGCTCGTGTGCACCAACAAAAATAGCTGAATACAATCCATCATCTTGAATAAGTGCTACCTTTGACATATCTTGATATGGATGATCAACATGACATACAGATCCAATATATGCAACACCTTTTAAAAAACAAATTATAAGTATATTAATCATGCATAGTAGTATTGTTATATTTTTTTTTTTATAAAATTTATTTTAACTAGCCTAATATTCCTGCTTCACAATCGTCTTTTGCTTCATTATCATAGCATAAATCTTGTCTGAAAATTATCGTTAAAAAAATGATTTTTTTAACAACAAAGTATTAGTGATAAAAATAAATAATAAATAATATTAAATTTACGTTGTCATTGTTGCAATAAGATCATAACTTTCTACTGAAATTGTTTTATTTTGCAAATACCAAAATGATCCACTTTGTTTTAATGCTAAAGCTGCTTCAATTCTTGGTCCAGTACGTTTATTATTTTCTAAATATGTCAATACTGGATCCTAGAAATATATTATTTTTGTTATTCATTTATTTTTTTTTAAATTTAAAAATTATAATAATTACCTCAGCTATGACAATTCCAGCAATATTTAATCTCCATTTTGGATTATTAAGAATTCTGTATCTCATATCAATACCATTCCATAAAGCAAGCAAATATGGAATTGCATTCCAAACATTACCTCCTAATTTTTGATATAAAGTATGATCAACAACAACTAGTATTTCTGGATAAACAATATCAGGTTTTGATCCATTATATGAAGTTTTAAGTTGTAAAATATTTGATTTTTTATTTTCCATTAAATCATTTGTTTTGTGAATAACATGATAATGATAATCATCGTCATATGTTATTCTGTCAATTAATTTTCGTTGTTTTATTGTATCTTCAATGAGTCGTTCAGGTATTGGTTTTATTGCTATATTTTTACTGCTGACAGTTCCAATCTATTTAAAAAAAAATTATCCAATTATTAAAAATTGAAAATAAATTTATCATATTATATATACACTTGATTGAAAAAAAAAATCAAAGCAATTACTAATCTTTTTCCTAGTTTTGCTTGTTGACTGACAACAATTGTTGCACCTTTTTGAAAATCTTCCATCATACTGTAATGAACATCTTTTAAAAGCTATAAAAAAATTTAATTTATTTAAAATTTAATTTTTAAATTTTTTAATAATTAGTTTAAAAGATGGTAATATTACAGATGAATATTTATCAAGACGCATTCCTCCATCTTTTGTGTTGTTTCTTGCCATATACACTGGAGTATTATATCCAGCTAAAACTCCATCAACTGGATTTAACTCCAGTGTAATTTCTTCACCAAAAACAGTTAAAGTTACTTCAGCTGTTGAGCCTTTTTTTCTAGTTTGTAATTTTGGCCAGTAAATAGGAACAATTTCATACTCGGGAACTACAATTAATTTATAATTAAAATTTTAAAAAATATTAAATTGAATCGAGGCTATATAATATTAAATTACGCTTATCAGTTGATGTTTGAAAAACATTTATTTCTTCATCTTTTGTAATTTTTTGATAAAAATCTTCTGATAAAATGACTCCAATTAAACAATAAATTAATACAACAAACATCAACATTTTACTTTTAATATATTGATTAAAATAATTATAAACATAACTCAATTTCAAAGTGCACAGTCTCATATCTTAACTTGTAAGGTAAAAAAAAACCAAAAGCACAAACTTAAAATGATAAATATAATATCACGTATAGGTGAATTTATATACTGTTAATTAATAATAATAATTTAATTTATTAAAAATTAATATTATATTATTTATAAAATTCAATCAGTTTATATTAGTAACACAATTTTTATCTTTAATTAGTAACACTTGACAAACTTAATTTAAAATTCAAAGTATATTTTTTAATATTTACACAAAATTATATACAGACTGTTGATTGCAATAAATTAATAATATTATACGTCATCTGATAAGGCAAGTATTTTAAATGAAGTTTAAATTTATATATACGAAATTAAATAAACAAAGATGCGATGATACAAAAAATGTCAAATATTTAAAAAATAATAATATTAATAATAATAGTAGTAATAATAAAAGTAAAAAAATAAAATACAAATTATTCATGAGTAAAAAGATCTTTATTTATATATTTTTAACAAAAAATATTAATACATGAATCTTCAACAAATAACACCATCATATCCCAAACTTATTATTTAAGAAAAAAAAAATATTTCCATTTTAAATAATATGAAAATTAATGTATATAAAACTCCCAAAATCTCTTTAATCAATTTATCATTTTAAAAATATGATAATTAATATATATAAAACTCCCAAAATCTCGTTTATTAATTTATCATCTTAAAAATATATGATAATTAATGTATCCATATAAAACGCCCAAATCTCTTTTAATTTATTTCATTATATGCATAAATGATAAATGCAAAATTTATTTATCCATCAATGCATTCACCTCGGAAACAAAATTTATTGTAACCACATTTTGTTCCATCAGCTGCTGCTGTTCCTACTATTTCACATGTACGATTTTTTTCATTATAACATTTAAGTTTTTTACAAATATCTTTTCCTGAATCACATGACTTGCCATATCCAGCTCTGGTACATTGAGCATTTGCATCTAAATATTTTCCAGGTATTAATGTTGGCAGATTATTATCAACAATTGGTTTATTATAAAGACAAGTTGGATTAGTACTGAAATAAAAATTATATATAAATTATTAAACAAAACAAATTGAATAATAATAATCGAAATAAAATATAAAAAAACCTTACTCAAAAAATTTTTGAAACTCTTTAACAGTACAATTAGACCAATAGTGAGATTTATCTGTTACCATTGGTGATGCTGCCATTATATACCCATCCCAATATGAACAACCATCTTCATCAGCTTCATCATGATCAGCACCAAATCTAAATAATTTTTAAAAAATCAATAATTATAATAATTTAAAAACTAATAATTATATAAAGAAAAAATATATATAATTGATTTTTATTTTTTACAAATGAGCGAGTTCATGTGTTGCTGTGTGAACACCATCATAAGCTCCATTGTCTGTAATTAGTGATACCTTAGCCATACTTTTAGTATAAGTATTTATTTTACAAGCACATGCGTAATATGCAACACCTGAAATATTGAATTATTCAATATCATTTGTATTATTATTATAATTATTAATTTTAATTAGTAATTTACCTAGTACTCCTCCATCACAATACTTTGAACCTTCTTCCTCACTGCACAATTGTTTACTGAAAATATATAACTCAATTTATAATTTAACGCGTAAGTAATATATATATATTTTTTTTAATTATTTTTAGTTAAATTATATTACGCTGTCATTGTTGCAACAAGATCATAACTATCAATTGGAATAGTATCATTTTGTTTGTACCAAAATACTCCACTGTGATCTAATGCTTTGTCAAGCTCAACTTTGACAAGTTCTCTTTTATTATCATCAAGATAAGTTAAAACAGAATCCTTAAATAATAGTAATATACATGTCGGTATTAATTATTAATTTTTAAATGTTTTTATAAAATATATAAAATGTTACTTTAGCTAAAACAATTCCGGCAATATTGAGTCTCCATTTTGGTTTATCAAGACTTCTGTATTTAAGATCAACACCATTCCAAAATGCAAGCAAATATGGAATTGCTTCCCAAACATTACCTCCTAATTTTTGATAAAGTGAATCATCAACAACAACTAATATTTCTGGATAAATTATATCTGGTACAGTTGTTGTAACACTTGTTGATTTAAAAAGTTTTGAAATATTTATATTACTTTTATCAACTGGTTCTTTAATTTTATGAACAATATGATAATTTGAGTCATCATGATATTGAATAGTATCAATAACTTTTCTTTGTTTCATTATTTCTTCATTAAAACGTTCAGGAATTGGTTTTATTGCTAAATTTTTACTAATAATACTACCAATCTATAAATATAAAGTCATAAATCAATTTATTGATAATAAATTAATGATTTATATTATTATTTAAACTTACAATTTTTTTATTTCCATCATCTTTTGAACTGACAACTAAAGATGCACCTTTTTCAAAATCTTCAAACAATCGAGTATGAATTGTTTCCAACAGCTGTAATAAATTTTATAATATATTTTAATTATTCAAATTGTCAATTTAAATTATAATAATTTTTTTTTCATACATTTGAATATTTATCAAGACGCATTTCTTCTTTATATTTTTTTGCCATATAAATGGGTGTATTATAGCCAGCTAAAACTCCATCAGTTGGATTTAATTGTAATTTAATATCCTCACCAAAAGCTTTTATAGTTAGTTCAGTGTTTGACACTTGACCTTTTCTCTGTGATTTTGGCCATACAATTGGAACAATTTCATACTCGGGAACTGTAATTATTTTATACATGTATTTAGAACATGAATTTTTTTTTTTTTTACGATTCTATATTACATTACCGTCATCAGGAGAAGATGTTTGAAAAATATTAGTTCGTTCTTCTGGTGTCAATTGTTGATAAAGATCTTCTGCTAGATTAGCTCTAGCAAAACATAAAAGTACAACCAATGTACTAATCATCATCTTGACTGAAATATTATATTTTTTATTGAAAATATTTTTAATCTTTAGAAATAATAAATTTATATATAATATACTTATACTCACGTTTTATTTTACAGCTCAATAGTCACTTTGAAATTTTTTCAAAGCAAATGAAATGAGCAAATGTAATCAATTCTTTATAAAGCTCATCACGGGTGGATTTATTTTGTATAAATTAATGATACGCACTTGATACAACAATTTAAATCAATATTGTATTCAAAATATAATTTATACTTATATAATTCTTCTTCGTAGTTTTACCAATACCAAAACATTGGCCTAAATAAATTTTGAAATATTTTTCAATTGCCAACAAGTTATATACATAATATAATTCAAATTTTATTAAATATAAATTTTCAAAAGGATAATTTAATAATAAAATTATAGACATTGATTATGTTGCGTGACAGATATGTATATATGTATTTTTATTTCTATTTTACATATCGATGAACTACGATTTATTAGATACAATGATTTTTTTTTTTTTTTTTTTATATGCTTATATATATCAGTGACATTGAAAATATGATTTCGTTATTTAGGTTTGCGTTAGAAACGCTAATCATTACTTATTCGTTTTTTTTACTTATTTTTAGCTTTCAGAACACATTTTCTTTTTTTTTTTTTTTTTCGATACATATTTATAATTATGTTAATGAATAATTTTTTAGCGAAGAAAGTAAACTTAATAAGTATATGATTTATTTTTTTAATCAAAGATAACAGTATTTTATCAACGTAATAAACTTAACATAATTTAAATTTAATATATATATAATTTGAAGAAATTAAAAAATAAAATTATATTTTTTTCATATATATAATTTAAAATAATTAACGTAATAAAGTAACTGAACACAGCCTTATTTTTCTCAACTATGAGTTTATAGGTCAATTAATTTCTTCACAAACAATTATTTTTCACATACATTTTTCTCATAATATAATATTTTTTTTTTTTTTTACTTTGTTCCATTACATTAATCACTAATTGTTACCATTGATATTTAATATCATTCAATACATATTAACATATATTTTTAAAATATAATTATAATTATATTTTAATATATCTATATATTAAAATATTTCATAATTTTAACTTATTTATTTCATTATTATCATATATTAATTTTTCATAAATCATTATTTATAAGATATTTATTATTCATCATATTTATATAATATTATTTTTTTTTTTTATTATGATTTATCCATTACATATAATATAATTTGATTTCACATTATATTTAATCATTTATCAATAAAAAATATTTAAAATAATTATATTTAATTATAAAATAATTGAAATATTAAAAATATGTAAAATAATTTGAATATTAAATAAAATAAAATAAAATAAAATAAAAAAAGTAAATGTAAATTAAAATGTGATAAAAAAAAAAACAAACTTATGATCATAGATGATTGAACAAAAAAACTCGTTGATATAGAGTTTCGTTTCGTTTTTTTTATTTTATTTCCTCACAAAGATTGACTTATTTTTTAATTCCCTTATTTTCTTTGATTTTTTCGGGAACTTTAAAATTCGGTGTATTATTTGATAAATGTTTCCAAAGTCCAGTGATTAATGGTACATCTTGAAAACTATCGGTCTTTGTTATTGTTTGCTATGAACATCGAAGATCCGATGAACGTGTCTCGCCCCAGGCATTTTGAATTTTTAAACCAGTTGTTGGTCGTGGAACAACGTGATAATTTGCATTACCCTTAATTGTCGTCATGGCAATATTATTTGTATCACTTGATTTTGTTATATATTTTTCCTCAATACAATCATCCTCGAATGAAACCTAGACAAATAATTTCATAAAAAAATATAAAAAACAATATAAATGACCAATCAATTTCATCATGGTTATTATTTGTTTTTTTTTTTTTTTTTTTCCTTACCCAAGATTTTTCAACGGTTGATTCCATCTCACTCTCCAAATCAATAAGTAAATTTTTTTCATTTGCTATACCACTTGGCCCAGCAATTGCATTTTCATCCTCATCCATTATTTCATCAATATCATTAAAATGATCTGATTGAAAACAAAAAAATTTAAAATTTATTAAAAAAAAACATTTTTACAAGCATCATTAATTATTAGTAGTAACTATTATAGAAATTGTTTATTTACACAAGTGTCTTATTACGATAATATTTATTCAAAGAGAATAATACTTTGTACATCTGTATATATATATTTTGTAACATGTATAGAATATATATTTAGATGTTAGTTTAAACTCGACCATTTCATCGCTATGTACACATTTGTATAATTACAAACCGACCGTATTCAAATACTGAAAATACTAATAGATATTAAATCTAGCAAAGGTAATTTACAGCTCAACTAACATAAAATTATTGTTGACAGACAAACAATTTGATAGATTTAATATATATATACACAATAAAACTTTTTGTCATTGATTAATTTCATGTAAATCAATACTTGAATTTATATATATATTTTTTCGTTTCGTTAATATAATAAACAAAATTCATGCCCAATTAACCTACTGCCTATTTTATAAGTACAATAAATTTGTAATCAATTGAAAGCAGTACATAGTCTTTTGTATTTGATCAAACAATAAACAAATGTACATGTACTTGATTAAAGAGCTCATTCTTTCTCACTCTAATTCTATTTTTGACTCTCTCTCTCTTGATTAATCAATGACCAATGGTTTTAGTCATTTCATCAACACAATAATTATCAAATATATTGAGCAATCTAAATAATTATACATTAATTACAAAATTATTTTGGTTATATCTAACATGTTTTATCAAAGCTAATAAATACTTGTAAACATGTTACATATATTTACTTTAAATATTATATTGTTTAATAAACAAATATTAATAGATAATTAATTTTAAAGTCATGCGATTATATATATATATATATATAGTAAATTCAAATTGTTATTCATGTATGCCATCAACAATATCAGATATCACTCACCAGTTGTAGAAATTTTTGATGAGCCTGACGGACCAGCTGCTTCTAATTCACGTATTTTCATATTAGCTTGTGTCTTTTGCCACGATTCATACGCTGAATTAAATGTACGAGCAACAGTTAATGTCACAACTTGTGCCATTTTACGTTTTGGACATAAATAAGCATGACATTCAAGTGTTTCATTTGCATTTGTACCAATAAATGCAAATACATGATCATATGTTGCATCCGCTGAACAGTATGATATTCTAAAATCAATCAAAATTTAATTAATTTGTACAGTGAAAATATTATATTTTATATATTAGATATATTTATTTATAATTCAATAAATTACTTGTAAATGGAAATATGAAATTGTTCCACTTTTGTTGAGATGTCAGTCATTCGTATACCATGATGACTTACACCGAGAATTACTCGTCGTAATTTTTTGCCACTTGCTTTTGCCTGTTAATAAAATTTATATTTTAATTATATGCGCCCTCAAGTATTCTTTATTATTATTTTTTTTTTAAATTCAAATTAGTTTTCTAAAGAAAATGATATTTTTAAAAAATGTTAAACAAGATTTTTTGAATTTATAGCTCAAATATAAGGGCTTTTGTTTTGCTAGATACAAGATTTTGCTGGTCTTGCATTGTCTTTGTTTGCATTAAATTAAAGATTCGACCAGAAGATATGTTTGACTTGACGTGACGAACAGTTATCTCAACAACAACAAGCGGGTATCATCCGGCTTGTATAACAAGAAAACTTTTATCTTGAAAAATTTTTTTTCTTTCTTTCTTTCATTGAGTTTATTTTGAATAATGTTTATCCAAAAATTTTACTTCAACGAGTTGAAAACAAAAAAAAATAAAAAAACTCCTGTTTATTTATTGAACAGAATAAAAATAAGAAAAAAAAAAAAATGAACAAGTTGATAACTAGTTTTTGAGATTGAAGTTGAATATTTTTAAAACTTTATTTCTTTTATCTATATTTCAAAATTATTTCATGTATAAACTGATTTCAACAAATTCACCATGATTTTGTTTTTTTATTATTAGAAATATTTGCGTATATAACTGACAATGCAAAAATTAAAGGAATGGGTTAATCCGATTGAAAATAATTCAGCAAACATATTGTTCAAAATAAATATGATACCAAAACAATTTTTGCAATCTATATCTGCAATAGCATAAAACATTTACATGTTTAATTTTTGACGTATAATATATACAATATATACATACGTAATTTAAATATTCTCTCTATATCATAAAATATCATGTTTTCATTACGTGCTTTCAATTGATTTACACGAAAAAAAAATTCAATTAAAACTGCAGTCGCTTCTATTTTTTTATTTTGTATTTATATATCTTTTTTTTTTTTTTTTTTTTTTTTTTTATAAAAAATTTGGATTCATTCATGAACATTTGACCTGAACGATATAAAATTGAATAAATGTTTTTTTTTTTTTTTTTTGTATATGCTTTTCGCGACTTTATAAAAATTGTAAGCTGCATTATTGTCGAATATACAGACATCGGTTAAAGCTGACTAAACCAGAATATATTTCAGACAGTTTTCATACACTTTTTTTTTATTTTTTTTTTATTTGAATGAAAGTTGGTTTATCATAGAAACTCAAATATTGAATACTCAATGAAACTACTTTTCTGGTCGTTTATGTTAGATGATATATATATAAAACTACCAGATGTATAACTAAATAAAAATATGAAAAATATGAAAAATCAATATTTAAATAAGTAGATTAAATATCAAAATATATCTACTCATATATGAAAATTAAATAAAAAAATATTCTATCTATCCAATTTGTATAGTTATTAAATTTTAACAAATTATATTAAATAGATAATTCATTTATTTTATCCATTTGCAAATCACATAAAATTTCATTTTGGAAAATAATTTATTATTTATGTCAGTCAATCAATAAAATAATTGAAATTATATATTATTATGATTTTTTACTTTTTCAATCGTAGTTTTAATTACTCGCTTTTTTTTTTTTTTATTCTTTCGTTTAGTTTTATTTAAAAATAAATATAATTATTCGAATAATTTTGTTGATCATTTACCAGTGTTATAATTGTTTTTATCGCATCGGCAGTTGCTTCTTCACTTGATGGTACTTCAACAAGTGTACTACCAAGATATTTAAGATTAAATTTCGATTCATGTTCTTCATCGTCTGGAAATGGTCCTAAACTATTAGAATTAAGTCCGATTGATTCTCCGATTTCAATACATTCACGACTACTTGCTAGAGCCCATTCTTCACAAAGTTCTGAAAAACATAAATAAACATAATAATATAAATACAAGAATCTAACAAAATATTTATCTAAAGTTATATATTTTTTTCAACGATTCTGCGTGACCTTATTCCCATGAGCTGCAGTATTGAAATAAAAATATTGGAATGGAGCATTTACTTTAATATGTATACAAACACTTTGATGTCTTATTCCTTTGAAACGAAATATGTATTTTATATCAAGTAGCTTATCT
This sequence comes from Aphidius gifuensis, assembly GCF_014905175.1. Lineage (NCBI taxonomy): Eukaryota > Metazoa > Arthropoda > Insecta > Hymenoptera > Braconidae > Aphidius > Aphidius gifuensis. The sequence continues at coordinate 22,691,022 of NC_057788.1, read as the reverse complement.
AAATAAATAAAAAAGTTTTTAAATTATAAAAAATATGAAATTTTTAAATTTATAAAGCGACTTTTCAGTGTAATAATAAAAAAATCTTTTTTTAGTCAAAGAATTTACATTGTTTATGTGTAAATAGCATGTTTTTAACTTATAAAAATTGAGCAAAGAAAGCTTTTATCTTTCCAAATAATAAACGGTGGTATGCATGTACCAATAAACACATAAGTGTATACTGGTATGTATTGGTATTTTGTTATCTGGGTTACGGTGGTGGTTTTTTGTTTTTTTAATTTTTCAAGAGGTAAAAAATAAAATTTATAGCTATAAGATTTTATTATTGAAAGTTTAACGAAAACATATGCTTTTTCCTCCTTCAATAAACCGCAAAGAATAAAAAATTACTAAAGACGTGACAAAGTAAAAGAAAAAAAAAAAAAATGATAATAAAATCCTCTTTGAGTTTGTCTCTTATTATTCTCGGATAAAATTGGTCTACACCTTGTCATCATTCTTTAAATATTTCAACAAAAAAAGCTCAAGTATGCTTTGAACCATATTTTAAATTGTTGTCATATATTGTATATCCAAATAATCTACAACAATTTATAAATTATTCATGTATTATATTTTTATTTGCTCATTAAAATAAACGATATTTTACGATATAAAATAATAGATAACAAGTTGAAATTTTAATAACAAGCACAACTATATATTGTTGTCTTATTGACAGCATTAAGTTTGTTTTAAACTTTAAATAGAAAAAAATAATATTATCAAAGTTATTAATCTCAAAGTGGTGAAAGTAACGAGGCAGTTTTGAATCTCATAAATTAAAGGTTGAACAATTTTTACATTTTTTACATTGTGCCAAAAGAATGCAGGTGTAGCATGTGTTACATAAAGAGAAAAAAAATATATGGCAAACTTGGAAATAAATTGAAGCCATAGTGTAAAAAAATAAATAGAAAAAAATATATATAAAATAAGGGATGAAAAAGTAAGTCTAAAAAGGTGTTGAATGCTTGGCATGTCAGTCGTGTGTTTGAGATATTAAAACGATGCATTTTGTTGTCAGTGTCAAGAGGTAAAAGTCACCACCTCAATGCCATTAATCTTGCATCAATGGAAATTTATCTATTCAACATATACATTTATAAAAAAAAAATATACACCTGATGACAAATTATTACCATAAATTAACAACAATATATATTATTTTTCATAAGGCTATAGCGTGACAAAAATATTTCCCCAGGGATTTTACTACTCTAAACTCATTGATATTGTTCTTATATATTAGCACAAGTGGTAGTTTAAAAAAAAAATACATCTTCTATAAATAAAATTGTAATGCATTGTCGTTAAAAGAAAGTAAATTCTGTTAATAAAAAAATAATAATAAATAATAATAATGATTGGTAAAGTAACTTCATCGCCATCAACTGAAACTTTTATTCCTTGAAAAAGTTTTTCTCATACTTTCCAAAATGACAGAAAATAAGAAAAAAAAATAAAAAAAGAGTGGTTGAAATGCCTTTGGGGTATAACAAAGAAGAACCTTTATCCATTCAGCTCATAGAATACTTTTATCGATTTAATTTCAAGCCCACAAAATTTTAAATCCCATGTAAACTTTAAAAGTTCTTACATTTTTTATTCTTCTATTAATAAACGTTTTTTTTTATATATATATATAGAGGTTTTTCGATTGTTAAGTGGTAATTTTGAGTTGAAAACAACCAACTTTTAGACACCAATTTGATAACATGGGTTAGTTATCTTGTTAAACCGGGAGACCAAAAATCAAGACAAAGTCTTTAATCACAAGATAAACTTGAAAACTTTTTTTCAATTTATAAAAAAAAAAAAAGTAGAATAACAAAATCTTCTCTAAAATTATTTTATTGTAGCTAATTTCACAATGAAAAATAAAAAAACTTTCAGTGTGTATATAATTAGCAACAATAAAGTGATCTTTTTATGTGAAGAAGATTTTAAGTTGGTTGAAGTGAATTAGAGAATCAAGTAATGTTTTTAGAGAAAGACCAAAATGTTGAGAACAATTCTGATGAGTAATGAGATTCTTTGAATTAATTATACAACGAATTTTGTATATATATAGAAACGTACAAATATTACTATTCTGCATTTCATGAACATATAATCATTAAACCTGCAGGATAAATGAAATAAAATAGTTTTTTCTTGATTTTCAATTCTTACTAATCTCATGTGTTATTTTTTTTTATTATTATTACGAGTTTTATTTTAATTATTATTATTCACCAATAAAAAAAAAATTTAATTATATTATTATTTAGTTGTTTATTCATGTGAGTATTTGATTTTTTTTTTTTTTTTGCGTCAGTATTTATTTAAAAATTTTCAAACAAAGTGATCAATCATTTTTCAATTTGTAGCAAATTCAAGGAAATCAATATGATAAAGAAATAACGATAAAAAGAAAGAATAAATGAATGAATGGAAAAAGATAACAGACCTTGCAAAAGGACTGTTTTCTTTTTATGTCTCTCAATAAGAAGCTTTCAAGTAATAAAAAATAATATGAATAAAAAAAAAAAAAAAATGGAATGTGATAAATCATTTTCTTCGAAATTATCAAGATACTTTGATCGTCTATAAATTATATAATAAAAGGAAAAAAAAAAAAAATGATTAGAACGACATAAAAAAATTTATGGAAAAATATTTCATGAAAAAAAAATGCAATTACTATTGTCATTCAAGGGCGCAAATAATTAATCATTTTTTTTCATTTCTTTAATAAATTTATCAATTAAAAAAAATATTTTTATATATATTTTATGAGCTGTTTGTTTATGTATCCCAATCTTGAAAAGTGTCGACGAATTAAGTGTCGAATCTCTTGAGTATAAAACAAATAAAACAAATAGAAAAAAATAAGCGAATCCCTAGGGGTAGCTAAGAAAAAGAAAAAGACTCGCAACATCCGTCTCTCACAGATAATATATATATATATATATATATACAAACATGTATTTTTTTTTTCCAATATCAAAGTCTCTCGCATGTCCCGCAGGATCAAGAATGTTCTATTTGTTTTTCAAAAATGCAGAAATGAAAAAAATAAATAAATAAATAACGGACACGTATATACAAGATCCATTCTTTCAAGGATTTCATCAGATTTTTCATTAAAAAAAATTCAAGTAAAAAAAAAAAAAATAACTAAAATAGAATATTTTGCATTTTTTTGACATTTATCAGTATATATTCAAAAGATTCTTTTTAAAAATTGAACACAAAGAGTAGATTTTACATTCAATTGACGAAAAAAAAAACTAAAAAATTCATGATATAACCCAGTATAACCTGAGGGAGCATTTACTTGATGAGTTTTTTCGGTTAAAAAGAACATAAAAGGTAAATGTGACCGCAGTATTATACCCACTGAATTTATGAATCATATAATATCAGCAAAAAAAAAAAAAAAATAAAGAAACCAAAAATAAAGATAAAATAAAATATATAATTGGATAATAAGATTAAAGTATAATTTTACTATTTAGATATATATAATGTAAAATATTAAATTTGAAAATATGATAAGCATATCTAAGTTGAATTATTATTATATAAAAAAATATATGTTGAATTTATTAATGTTTCAAATCGTCAGGATTGAATTGATAACAGTGGACAATGTCATCACCAACTATATTCACGTAATCCTCTCTCAACTGTTGTTCAACTTTTGCTCGTTAATCTAGCCCATAGTCATTGTCTTCATACCCGTTTATATCCTTCCGTATATAGTCAACGTTTTCCCAGATCATATATATATTCTGATATCATTGTACATAAAAGCTTTTCATCCACAGTCTCAGACAAATCTAGACAGAAAGTGATATCACATGGAACAGGCTAATCTTTTAACAATACAACCAGGCAACGATACAACCAGATCCTATTACACTTGAAGGATTATCAAATCAATACTGTCGATCAGTTCCTTTTTTTTTATTCAAATCATACAAAAAAAAAAACAAACAAATCAGGACAATGAAATTTTTGAAATAAAAAAAATAAACGATTTTCTTTTCTGTTTTCTTGGAGCTTTGCAGAAATATTTATATTGCGGTATATTTATTTTTTTATTTTTTTGTACTTGTCATTTTTTAGAATATTTTTTTCTTTATCTGTTTTTCTTATCAAAGATTGGGTTTTTCGGTTTATTTATTTTTTATTATTTTTTTTTTTTTATTTATTTATTCGTGGACAAAATAACGTGTCGAATCCGTCGAACAAAGAAGGCAATTGGTTATTTTACATATATACAAAATCGGAAAATAGTATACATCCATTTAGATTGCTTGAAAAAAAAAAAATATAAAATAAAATAAACTTTTATATTCAAATGTGTTTGATAGTAGATATGCCCTGGTGATATTGTTAAAATATATATACAGAGTGAATAGTACCTTGGGTATTGTCATGTTTTTTATCATGTTTGTCATCACAACAAGAAAGATCAGTTGAAGAATTTAAAAAGGTTTTTTTTTTTAAATTTAAAAATAAAAAAAAAAAAAACAAATTTTTTGAAATAAAAATATAGTGGTAAAAGAAAAAGTTTTTTTACTTCCATGTTCGTGGCAAGTTTTTTGATTTTTTTTTTCTATTTTTTTTCATATATATACGAGTAACTAAAAGCAACTTTAAAGTAGCTTACTTTCTCGTTGGTTTACATTTTAAGAATAATATAAAAAATATAAAATTACATAGCAAACGTTGAACGTAAATTAGAAATTATATAGATAAAAAAAAAATAATAAACAAATTTATACTGATGTTAGAAAAAAAAAAATGTACATTTTGACATGTAACGTTAAAAAATTGCTAAATTTATATTAAAATTATGGTATAAAAGTGTCTCGAGTATAACACAGAAGTTTGGTGAGACAGGAAAAGGTATATTCCAGAATTTACAGTGACACTCAGCAAATCGCATGTGGTCGGTTTTAAATTTATTGCTAGAAAAGTCGAAAGAGCCCCATCGTAACAGTTCACACTGATACAAACATTTTCACCTGTACATATATGTACAATGTGTACATGTATATATAAATTTTTCATGTACATATATATGTTATATATCACATGAAAATTGCACTACAGACATGTATCAAAATGTGTCTGTGTTACATTGTTAAAATATCTATGTAATATATATATTGTGTAGTGTACATAAAGCTTCACTTTGTTGTTGGCTTTGTCCAACTATTTCCCGAGTGAAAATGAACATTGTACAAAATACATTAAGACGACAATTTAGACGTGAAAACAGTCTGCCTGTAGATTGACCTTAACTACTTGGATGTATACATGTGTCTATTTGATTATAAATTTTTAAATCATTAATAATTACTTAAAAAGCTGACCTCCATAACAATTAAATTTTAAACTATAAACATGTACAGTTAAATGTTATTTTGTCTAGCTGTGATATGAATTTATTAACATATAAAAATTAATTTTATTATTCATTTAAAGTGAATTTAATGAAAGTGGTAGTTTGTACATGACGTTCTGAGAATTACACTCAAGGGTGTTCAAAAATTTCATTAAGCGAGCAATAAGTCGGAACAAGTAAATATATTGCTTTTTATTATTTTTTATTATTTTAAAAAATATATAAAGAATTTTATAAAATAAATTCCACAAGAGGATATCATTTTTATTTAAATTATTATTTTTTTTTTTTGTAATTTTTCTCGTTAAATTTATTATTTTCGTTTTTTTTTTTCTTTCTTTTTGAATTACAATAACTATGTTGATTTTTTATTTTTTTAATTTAACCATACTGGATAAAAGAAGAGAAAGAAAAAATAGTATTTGATATGTGACTTTGGATTATCATGAAAAAATTTATGACAAAGAATATTTTATATATAAATTTATTATTAAATATGAAGCACTCATTTTTAATCTAGTTTTATGTAATTAAAATAAATATATATTAAATATGAAATTTTTAGTTTGAAAATTTTAATTATTAATGTTGATATGTTGAAGGGACTAAAGAGTGAATAGGTATTTTATTTTTTCAATTTATGACGGGGCCGATGTTTAATGAACGCAACTCTTGATAGAGCACTATAAGTGTTTACATGCTTTTGACAGCTTTTTAAAATGAAAAAAAAAAAAAAATTAGAGACCTTTGAATATTGTCAAGGCGTAGTTGTCGATGTATATATATAGGGAGAGACTAGAGAGGCTCTTTAAATTTTGACGTAAATATAAAAAATAAAAAAATATGTAATTTATATATAAATTATTCAGAAAATTTTACGTAAAATATAAGGATCGTTGAGTTAGAAAGTCATGAAGCTAAATTACCGGGACTAACAAGCATCCCCATCAAGCTATATATATAAACTCTCATCTAGTTTTCTTGTGGATCATGGTAAATGTGTACTGGAGAATTATACTACTCGCTCTTCCAGGTGCACCCGGGTGTCATTTAATTTGTATTTAAATTGAGTTTTCATCCGTATAAAACTACTCAACTTTTGGTTTTACAAGTTGAAAACAAAATGCTAACAACACTTGAAATTATAAAAAAATTAATTTTCATTTATATAGGTATATATTAATTTATTGTCTATTTATAAATTTAATTTACTTTTTTTTTTTATAATCAATTTATTTTCAAAATAAACCATGTATACAAAGTGACAGATTTTGATGAATTTTTATTTTTCCAATACATGTTGTAATTGGTTTTTTTTTTTCATTATTTTCTATTTTTGTTTTTCATTTTTCATCAACGCAGGTGTGTTCGTTAGTGATAGAGATATTTTTTTATTTTTTATTTTGGATGTTTTTGTTTTTTTACTTTTTAATATTATTTTAAAATTAAGAGCTATATGTATTTTTCATGCGTTGATATTTGGTGTATTATGTGGATAAAGCAATATGAAAAATAATAACTTTTATAATCAAATTTTCCAATGAAAATGACTGTATTATTATTACAAAAAAATAACAAGTATATTTTTCTTATTTTGCATTTTTATTTTTTGTATATATATAAAAGTTTAAAAAAACAGTGGAAAAACAAGTATACACTTTTATGACACCTGCAAAAGTTAAAAAGTTTTAAAAACAAAAACAAGGAAATGAGCAGAAATTTTATTTTTTTTTATTTTTATCTTATTTCCACAGTGTCAATCCTCAATAACGCAGCTTTTCTCGGGATATTCATTAATGAAATACTCAGTGAACAAGATAATTAATTTTTTTAACAATACCGTATTGTTTTATTTTCCAATTATTTTATTTTTTTATTTTTAGATTGAAAACTTTTTCTATATAATTTTTTTAATGCTACTTTTTGTTTGTTTTAATTTAATTATTATTTTTTTTTTTTATACTTTATCTCTCGCAATTTAATTAAAAGAGTTTAACGATCTCTTACCAATGTACTTGATAGTTGTGTACGAGTTTAAAGATATTTTATTGCTTTTACAACTGGTAAAAGGACACGTTATATATAAATTCAATTGTGCGTGAAACTGTAGTGTATGTGTATATGTCTGTTAGAGTGTCATTGAATATTCATAAGCTCTGGGATACCCAATGGTGGAAAACAAATTTAGAGGCTTCATCTAAAGCTCATTGTACATATGTACAATATATATATAAATTTATATACATGCACATGTTCGATTACTTGAAATTACAAATTCACTCAGCAACATTCATCACTTAACATATTTCATCTTGCTACATTGACACTCTTACCTATTCAACTTCAATGATAAAAATGTTTTTCAAAAAAAAAAAATAAAATAAACTTAAAAATATATGTATTACTTTTAAGTTATTGCCAAAGTTTTTCTTACAATTTTTTTAATTTTATTTTTTTTAAAAAACTGTAAAAAACAAAAAAATTACAGAAAAAAAAAATGCAAGTTCACAACTGCAGTTGTTTCCGAGAATATTATCAGGGTTAGAACATAAAATTTTATTACCTAAGTTAAAGAAAATAATAAAATAATAGTAAAATAAAAATACAGTGAAATATATTTTTTTTATAGACAACTTTTTTAGCAAATGACTAGAAAAAAAAAAAAAAATAATAAATTAAAGCTTGTGTTGTGAATAGTAATATTATTGATAATTGGATTTGTTTGAAAAGGTCATGTTATGTATCGAAATTTGCCAAAGGGTGGTTATATTATGTATATCGATATAATCTTCAGGTGGCAGACGTGGAGTTTAAGTTACAAATTATTTAAAGTAATCGTGTTAACTGAATATTCAAGGAACCATGTCATCACCATAGTTTCCAATATTTTGTCAAACATTATTTTACCAAGTTGATATTTAATAAATATTATTAAAATCTCTAAACATAGAAAAATTAATTAATTAATTATAACTAAAATCAATTTATCTAAAATCTATTTTATTTTATTATTGAAAATTTCGTCAATATATTTGAATTTTAATTTGCTATAAATATTTAAATATTTATAGGTATTTTTATTCTTTTTTGTATCATTTTATTGCATGTATAAAAATAAATAAATTTTTGTTTTTTACAGAGTGGCAAAAGTGGTCCGGTAGATCAGTATAGCAGTGCACGTTTTTTTCGCGCGAATACCAAGAGCTTCATGAATAATAAATAGTGTAAGGACCGATGGCCAAAGTTCTAGTTGGGCTTTACTTTGTCAGGTACGAATGCACTTCTTTTTAAATTTTTTTTTTTTGTCTCTCATTTTTATTCTGTTTGTTCTTAGATATTTTTTTTCTTTTTTCTTTTATTTCAATCAATTTTATATATTTCAATCTCATTTTAAATTCACAAACACGTTTAGTCAATATAAAAATTTTTCTACATATTCAAATATGATTTTAAATTTGAAGGAAAATTTAAATATAATATAAATTTTTTAAAACTTACTTTTATGTTTTGAATTACTCTTCCAGAGTCCTCGAAAGAACAACATTATCACTCGAATGTTAATTGTAATTAATTCACTTAAAATGAAATATTTATTTTATTTTATTTTATTTTATTTTTTTTTTGATTTAATTAATTTTCATTAAATTTTATTTATTAATTATTTTTTTATTTTATTTTATTTTTTATTTATTTTTTATAGCTATTTATTTATTATTTAAAGTTAAAAAATATACTGATAATTTTTAAGTACGTGTTGTCGTGATGATATCACAGCACGATGTGACTAACAACAATATTCCGTAGCGCTTCGTTGCTACTGACAACGAAAATTTTTTTTCTCATCTTTGAATTGCGTTTGCGCATCCCCTGCAGGTTTATACTGGACCCTTGAAATTTCCTGAATGTCCCTTCCCTTTGGCCTATTTTTTATTTACACCATATATATTTAACCTGATGATTTCATGGCCTCTGGTCAAATTTTATATATCGTATCAAGATTGCTTGCCCCTTTCCCACCCACCTCATGAACCTTACTCTCTTGAAACGTTATTTAATCTTTTCTTTATTGCATTTTTTTCTTTACATAGATAAATATATAAATATATACATCATATAGTAATCCAGTAAACCCTTGAGTTTTTCATTCCAAAATTATGATTAAATGAAAAGAAAAAAAAATTAAAAAAAATATCCTTGAAGTACTTGCAAATATTATTTTGTCATAAAAGTTTAATTTTTAATTTTTTTTTATTTATACGTATATATTATCAGATATACGTAACCTGAGGTGAACATTTTTATCTTTATCCCAAGTGTCAACCCTATATGCTTGACAAATTTTTTTGCACTATGTTACGTGAGTATCGTCAGGATGTTATAAAATCTGGAAAAAGAGGTTTATTTTATGTGATATGAGGAAGTATGAAAAATGAAAATAATATACATAATAAAAAAAAAAAATATATGTAGCGTAGCATGTATATACGCATATAAAAAAATTTTTGAACAACATCACGTATTTTTGTGGAAGGTTAACATAAGCACGAAGGGTTTGAAAATACTCATACAATTTCAAAATCTCATTATAATATTCATTTTTTATATTTTTTCAATATTTGTATTTTATTTAAAAAATTTATTTATTAATAACATTATTTATTTATTCCATCTGTTTTATTTTTTTTTTTTGGTTTATTTAATTTTTTATTATTTTATTTGGATTATTGTACTGTTCGTGGTGATATTCAAGTGGAAAATTATGGATAGACACGAGTTCAATAAATTCTGGTTGGGTAACATTGATGGAGTTGGATCGATAGAAAATATATATATATTGAAAGTACCAGAAATAGTTTTAGAGGTAAAAGAGGCTGACAAATGAAAAAAAAATATATATTATTCTAGATAGATTGTGTGTGAAAGATGTACGACAAAGTCCATCACAGTGTGATGGTATGTTTGGTCTTGAGCAATATCTTTGAATGATCGAGTGACGTGATAGAAATTTTAAATAAATAAAATAATAGTATAATGCATAAAAACATTTTATACAAATAATTTTTTAGAATTTTTTTTCTTAACAATTTCTTCAAAACACTTGATTACAAAGAAATTACGGTAAAAGTCTTGAGAGCTTTTCTTGTCTTTCTTTTATATAAAATAATATCAAAATAAATATAAAAACAAAAAAAAAAAAATATAAAGTTTCAAAAATAACTGAATGAAAACGTAAATTCGTATGTACATTTAAGTTTTAAGTTAAAACTTTGAAATGAGGATTGAGGTTGGAAGATAAGACAAGCACGTCTTGAATTTTCCTGAAGTTAAATGACAGAAATCTCTCATGACTTTATATACAATACCAACACATACACACATTCGTCAGTATCTAAGCAAAGTACTATACAATTTATTGATGTCGTATATGTATAATTGCATATATGTACATGCACACATTCAACCTTTTCTCATTACTCGCTCAATGTTTCATTCCATTTTGTAATGCAGCTCCCTTGAAAATCTTTATTTTTTTCGAAAAGCTTTTTTTATTTTAAATTTTTCTCAATTAATATTTATACACTTGATAGTAATAATTATTCCGTTCTTTTTTACAAGTATTTTTATTCGAAAAAAAAAAAAATTAAAATTTATGTAAAATTAAGACTGATTTTTAATTTTTTTAAACCTGATTAAATTTTTTTTTTTCACTCGTAGAGTGTGTGTGACATAATCGTATATCATTTGAATGTAATTTATGTAAAAAAAATACATAATAAATTTATCAATATAATTATTATTTTTTAAGAATAAAATTGAGTACTTTTATAACAAAAAGAGAAAGAGAAAGACATTGGTAACTAATCAACCAATGAGACAATTTTAAAAATATATATCATATTTTTATTTGATTTAATTTTTTTTTTTTTTTGAGGATCAGGTTGGCGTTAATGGTCACGCTATTGGTTACTTTAGTTAACAATACGTATATGTATTTACACTTGCATATATATTCAGACAATAACCACAATAACCACAAAACATTTTAAACATGTAAAACGCCGAACCACAACAACCACAGACTTTTTTTTTTTTTATTTATTATATTATTATTTGAATTTTTCTTATTTTATTTCTTATTGTATATTTATATATATTTTACAATAATATATATATATATATATATGTTGAGTGATTCTAACTCAATACGATTTAAGTTCTTTTATGACCATTTTATTTTTATCTTCCATGTGAATTGGCTGATGCAATTTTTACGATTGGTTTGCGCGTGAAATTGCAGCAGAAAATTCGAAAGCCCTCGGGATGAAAAATGTCAAAAGAAAAAATATAAAGTGTAATAATAATATTTGAAAAAAGTTATTTATTTTTGCATTTTTTTTTTTTTATGAAAAGGTTCAATTATCAAACAATATCAATGACTTATCAATTTATATATAGTATTATTTTTGTAAAATAATATGGTTTGCAACGTAAAACCAAATTTATTATTTTTTCGGTTTATTTCATTTTATATATAACGAGTTGATGATAAAAAAAATATATGTATGTAGTGATGGAAAAACATGTATACAAATGATATTTTATCAGAGTATTTTATTTTCTTTTGCGTTTTCTTAACGAGAAATTTTTACTAATGGTTTGGCTTTTTCTCCGTTTCCCTTGAGAAATCCATTGAAGGGCACCATAAAGGCACAAGCCATCGTAAATCTTTTCCTTTTTACTTTTTCACACAATTCTTTAACATTTTTCTTTTCTTTATTTTCAATATTTATTTTTGAAAAAAAAATTTGTTATACTTTTTTTTCTACTTTCTTCTTCTTTCTATTTTGCTTCTCATTTATCGGTCAGTGATCGAGGTCCGTTTGAAGTCAGACACTGAGCTACGTGGATATCTGGAATCTTTACAATTCTATATTGTGTAAAAAAAAAAAAAAAATCATAAAAACTTTCGGCTTTGATGTAATAATTATTAGTCAATCTTTCAAAATTCTTATTATTCATAAAAGTTATATAATTGAATGAAATATAATAAACTTTTTTATAATTCAATTTTAACACTGGAAATATAAAGTTAAAAATATCATTAAAAGAAAAAATAAATTTATATATTTTTATTGGCTAAAAGTAAAACAATATATACTTATTATTTTATTTATTTCATGTTGCGAAAATAATAAAATTCAAAACAATAAAATGAGATAATATAATTATTAAAAATTTGATTTAATTGTTTTTTATATTTCAGCATTATATTATATTTTATATAAGTGATCAAAGTCAGCAAGATGATGATAATAAAATATAAAAAAAATTGGATAGTTGAATAAAAATAATACTCGTTGCTTTTATTACTTGGCCTCTTGAATTTTTTTTTATTTTTTCTTTTTTTCAAATAATATTGCACCAGTCGTTGTGTGTCATCGTCGGCGTCGTCGACGTCGTTGTTTTACCTTTTTTTTTTTCACTTTTACACTTTTCCTCTAGAAGAGAGAAAATAGAATTGTGAAAAAAGTCACTATATGCAATTCAACCAACACAACTCTCTTTTTTCTTATCAAGAATATACTTTTCTTTCTCTTGCATTTATTTATTATTATTATTTATTTTTCTTTGGTTTTTTTATACTCTATTTTTTTTTTCATCACCTCAAAAACTCTCATGCCAACCCGCATCCATCTGTGATACATTTATTACTATCTACTCTATCACTCGAAACAAGACAAATTGAGAATAAAATTTCGACTATTTTTTTATTATTATTTTTGACATGACTAGGTGATGTACACGTTTTTTTTTAGTCATTGTTTTTCTTTTTTTTCCAAGTCATTTGATGGAGATATAGGTATATATTTGTTTTTTTTTTTTTTTAAATAATGGCATATAATAGTGGACTCAAGTGAAGTCATACAGAATTTTAGGTACTTTATCTTTGCTAGCCACGCCTCAGTTTGGTCCTCGGATAAAAGGTTAACGATACTTTGAGAGTACTGTCCGGGAGGTACCGGGTGGTAAAGAGAAAGAGGATTTTTAGTATAGGGTAGGAGGTGGTAGACTCACCTAAATCTGCTTTATCAGTTCAACAAAAAAAAAAATACTAGAATGGCTGAATCGCACGTACAAATGTTGAAGTAAAAACAAAGACTAAGATTAAAATAAAAAACTTAAAAATAATTCTGTTTGCGTTTTAAAGTTTTTATACTATTTTTTTTTTTATTTGTTATTTAATTTAACATTTTTCATTTATATAATGTTTGATAAATTAAATTTTAATATATAAATAAAAAGAAAAAAAAAATCATTGAGATTGGTATATAAGAATAAAAATATATATACAAATAAAAAAGCAAATAGAATGAAAATATAAATCTTTAAAAGTGTCGTCTTTCAAGATGTCAAAATATGAGATAAAAAATTGTAAGAAAATTTATTTATATAAAAAAAATTTATTGTATAAAAACATTTGAAATTTTCATGAAAATATTTTCGATTAAGTTAAATTGACATTTTCATAAAGATAAAAGTATATAAATATACATTTTTTTTTTTTTTTATTTATATCTATATTTAAATAAAAAGACAAAAAAAAAAAAAAACGGTGAAATAAATGAAGCGGATAAATGCTCCAGGTTGTCGATTGACGCCAGGGTGAAAGGATCTAATCATAACGTGATTAAGACGTGCATCGATTTAAAAAAAAATAAAATAATCTTAGAGAAGAAAAAAAAAAATTAATCACACACTTGTGGCACACGTGATGCAACTCTTAATCTCGAGAAAGTTTTAACCGATATAGTTAATAATAAGTCTTGCAAAATTATTCTATAGATATTTTATTTTTTTTTATTTTTTGTTTAATCTTATTTTGAAATTTTTTATAGCAAATTTTCCACAATTTAATTAATTGATTTTTCAATTTTACATTTGACTTAAGCATCATATTAAATTATATCTATAAAAAAATATACAAAAATAATAAAAATTCAGAGATATAGCTCTAAAAGCTGATTTAAAATGATGAAAATAATTAAAATTTTAATTTCATTTAAACGTTAATATTATAATTGTTATCTTAGTAATATTGAATATTAATTTTTGTAAATATTCAACGAGAAATTAATTTTAAAAAAAACTTACTTTTATTACGAGCGAAGATGTTTAACTTCTTGAAAAATAGCATCCTTGAAAAAAAAATTAAAAATAAAATTTTCACTGTTACTATACAGATCAACAAACACTTGATGTATTTTAATTATTTTAATTATTTTTTATAATTAAAATAATAAAAATATGTATTTATATTAAAATCATAAATAATTTTTAAAAAAATAAATTTAAAATTATCAAAATAAACTGTACTTGGTAAGAGTCACTTGATAAATGAACGACTCAACAACTTATATCTTACTCAACATCACACAATTATTTTACAATTTCCCGTTTATTCTGCAGTGTTTTTTTCGTCTCCACCAAGAGTCTGCACGACTTTTTTTTCTTCCTTTTTCAATTTTATTTACACGACTATATACATGAACCATGTATCAATAGCTCAAGTTGTCTTGAGGTTACACACTCGACCGTTATATATCTCAAAACTTTATAGTGGCACATCAAAACACGAGATAATTTTTACTCATTTTAAAAATTTTAATCAAAAATAAAACATTCATATCAACAATAAAATTTGCATCATAAGATAATAATTTGAATGAATAAAAATAAATTTAAAAAATATAAAAATAAATAATTAAATTAAATGAAAAACTATTGTCAAATATAGTATTGTTACTAAATTTTCTTTTCACTCTTTTTAATTTAGTTGTTGTTTTTTTTTCTTTTCAGCTCGGCACAATGTAGTGTAAATTTTTTATCCAAGAACCAAGGATGTGACCATAAACGTAAATGCCATACAGAGAACAGATAATTGAGCGGGAAAACTCAATTGGGTCGCCGAGAGCAACAAGAATGAACCAACTGGTTTTAGTGTATATAATAGATATATAATATATATAGAACACTCTCTTTCCAAAGTAAAATGACCTAGAGTGTTTGAATTTATCACAAAGCTCTTGGACAATACTCACATACATTGACGTTTACATACATAGATGCATCCAATATTGGGTAAATAAAATTTTTATCTAAGTATACAGTTGAATTTAACTCTATTAATGTGTTTTTTTTTTTTTTTGTTTTTTGTTTTATTGGTAGATGAGGTAGGCCATCATCAGGAAGTTTACCAAGACAGAGGTAACAAAAACTTTTGATAAAAAAAATCCTTAAAAATCAAAATTAGAAAAAGAAAATCAAATTTTTTTAACGTGAAAGTTTATCAAGTTTATGTTGGAATTTTATTAATAAATATTATTAATAATAATTTTTTTTTTTTTGCTATTTAAAATTTAATTTTTATATATTATTTTATATTTAATTTAAATGCATTTTTTTTTTTTTTAAAAAACATATGAAGGAAGTTTGAAAAATACTTTACCTTGATGACTGGATTTTTATTTAGCTGTTGGAAAATTAGCGAGCATTCAGTTTTTTTAAAGATAAAAAGCTGCTTGAAGAAATGAAAAAAAAAATAAAATGTGAAGGTTGCCAATTACAGAAGTATCACGAATTTCTACAGATGCTCTCTCATACCATTTTACTTGGTTTTTTCTTTATCACCATCATCATCCCAGGGGCTACATGGTGAGTAACCAAGATTTTACACAAAATTACCTACACTTTTACTCTAAAACTTTTCAACAGAAACGTCAGCTGTTCTTTTTAGATCCCTAAAAATTAAAACGAAAAAAAAAAAAAAAAAAAAACATTGAAAAGAAAGTTTTATCAATTGCGCTTGCTTGTCTTAAAACTCGTGCAATTATTTATAATAATTTTTTTCTTTATTCAAAATTTATAAGTTGACAAAAAAATAAATTATAATATTCATCATCCTTACTGACAGAATATTTTTTTAATTTCTGGATGTTTTACACAAATTCTAAGCTAATGAAAAAATAAATAAAACAAAAGGCTGAGTTGTTGATATTAAAATAAAAAGCTTTTACTTATTAGCATAATTATTTCACGTTATAATTAGCAATATTTTCATCATCTTAAATTAAATAAATAAATCTTTTTCATATTAAATTTCATGTAATTAAAAATTTTCAAGAAAATTATTTGTCAACTAACGCAGATGACAGGTGTCAGTTGAAAAGAACAGTTGATATTTGTGTTCTACTTTAATAAAACTTTGATTTAAAATATTTAACAAATAAACACATGAGACACTTGTCAAAACTTTAATGTCAACTATTTTATACACACATATATAATGAAAATTTACACTCTATATTGTTTTATAATAATTAAATTTTATAATTTCAATCGCTATCTCAATATCAAATACAAACTTACAAACAGTCTGATAAACTTATTAACAAATGTTTATTAAAATATATATATATATATGTGTGTATGTTGCTGATGAAGTAAATAGTCTTGATTAGTTGAAATACAAAATGTTCTTTGTACAAAACATATTTTGTACATGTATATACGATACATGAAAACATTATCCATTGCCAACGAGAATCATAAATTTGAGGGGTGTTAAAGCTGGGGAATTGTAACCGCCTGTGGTAGATACGATTTCAAATAACCAGCTCTAAAATTGCATATGCGTTTCTATATTCTCACGAGACCCATTTTCAGTTGAGCCAAAGCTGCTTATCACTTGCTATTATCTGGCTTACTTTTCATCTTTTTTTTTTTTCTTCTATTTTATTCTTATTTTATTTTTTATCATTTTTTATCATTTTTTTTTCGAAATGAGGGATAAAGAAATTTCAAAGACTGTCAACAGTATAAATTTATGAAATTTTTTTTTTTTTTTTTTTTTTTGATTTATTTGGTTCTGTACAATTGTTTGTTTGTTTTTTTAACTACAAATTTTTAATTTTATTTTTTTTTTTAAATTTAATTAGTTGATAACATACATTTACGATTATTTTATAATTGTAGTAAATATTTTGTATTAGAAATTTTCAATTTTTAAAGTTTATTTTTTATTTAAATTTTGTTTGGTTATTCGAGGGTTCGGTAGTATCACCGTGTTAATTAGTATTTGTTTTATTTATTTTTTTTTTGATGAGTACGAAGAGATGTATTTAAACATGCGTGCGCAACTATTTTCTTTAAATGTACGATTAATCGTTAATGATAGCCACACCCAAAGTATATTTTTTTTTTTCATCGAAACAAAAATTTATAAAGTAATATATAAACATAATAAACATATATCATCTCATCGGATTACAACGGATTTAAGAATTTAAAAAAAAAAAATAATATATACGAGATTTATAATAATCGAAGATGAAAATTGTATTTTTTTTTTTAGCAGAATAAATACTGCATCATACTTGACACTAGATTATCCTATTTTGACGATCATTTTCTTTTTTTTTCTATTATAAATTTTTAAATTGCTATGTATCATTATATTTTATATACTCATATAAACATCGTTACATAAAAGAGTTATATTTATTTATTATTATTTATTTATTAATTATATTTAACATCTGACTAAGGCTTAAAATTTAAATGAAAAATGTACACGTTGTCGTTGCTTATTAAATCGTAAATATCGCATTATTTTGGCGAATTTTATTTTGTTTTTTTTTTTTAATTTAAACCTTGTATTTAGTACATGGCTATATTTTTTTTTTAAATAAAAATGAAAAATATCTATTAAAATAATAATAACAAAAAAAAAAAATTTAATAATTTTCAAAATTTACATGCAATTTTTAATTAAATTACGCTTTTAATTTTGAAAAAAATAATATAAATTTTTTTTTATTGAAATAATTATGCATATTCTTAACGATCAATGTACATGCTATTATACTTTTGTAATTTTTTTTTTTTCTATATTTTATATATTATCAGTGTTGTACTTGACCAATATTATATGAAAAATAAAATCACAATTATTATTTTTCTTTTTTTAACGGAGACAAGGAGACTTCGTAAATTGGAAGAAATTATGTTAATTTACTTACTTTCGTTCATTCATTATTTATTTTAATTTTTTAAATTTTTTTAGATTAATAAAATTCTAAAAATAAATTCCAAGATAAGATACTCTCCCTGGTTGCAAAAAATTTTCTTACAATTTATTGATTAAATGGAGTATTTTGGTTTTTCAACAATTTAAATTTTAAATATAATTTTTTTCATTTTACGCCACCGAGCCCCGCTTCGGGATATATATTATCAAAGTAATGAAAAAAATGAAAATTTAACTTTTTTAAAAATGAGCTTCATTTCCGCATCAGAAAAATGTATATTTTAATTATTATTATTTTTATCTATTTATTTATATATATATAAACTTTGAAAAATCTTTGAATAATTTTAATTGTTTATTTTTTTTTTTCTTTCTTATTTCTCAGACATGTGTTAAAGTGAAAATTGCGGAATGTTCAAAAGAAAGAAAAAAAAAGAAAATTTAATAAAAAAATAATAATAAAATATAAAAATGATTTTATATAATTCTTGGTTTTCAGAGAAAAAAAAAAATCAGTTCTGCATGCAATTATGTTTGTGCGCATTCTTTTTTTTTTCAATTTTCTTTTTCATAATAAAATTCAGTTTCTCTAACTATATTCATAAAATTTATGAAAAATTTATCTTTCATTAGTATTATTATTATTATTTTTATTAATAATAATAAAAATAATTAAATAATATATGTCTTGGCATACCTAAAATTCTTGACAATGTTTGTGAGCATTGATTGGTAATATTTTCCAAATTGATATAATTATTATTAGTTAATTATGTGACAGATGTAATAGTCGATTGATATGACACGGGTCACGCCATAGTTGAATCTTGTTCACCCCATCCCTCACTGTCACACTCACTTTCTGATGCTGAATCACTGTCACTAACTTCAAGTGCAACACGTCTAGCTAATATAGATGCAACATCATTAAGTGCATTAACACGTTCAACTTCTTTTTGTTCATTTTTTTCAACTTTTCGTAATTTAATTCCTAAAATAATAATATATAAAAAATATTAATAATCAATTGATTAAATACATAATAAATAATAGATAAATTAATAAATATATCTTACCATCTCTAATGGCTTTGAGCAAATCATTACGTGGATCAACAATTGGAATATTTGGAAGTTGTCCTTTTCTAAATTGTTCATCATTAATACTCTTGAGTGGTTTTAATTTTGGTGGATTAGCAGCAATCATTCTAGCAATATCTCCATTAGTCATTGGTGGTGGTGGTAATGGATCATTGAGTACTGGTGGTGGTGGAGGTGGTGGTGGTGGTGGAATGTTACAAGGTGGTGATTCTGGACGAGGTACTGGATCAGGTGTTGGTGGTGGTGGTGGTAAATCCTGTGGTGCTGGATCTGGTTCATCAATACCTATTGTCATTGTATGTGTTGGTAATGGACTACTTGATCTACTGCCATTATGATTAATAAAATTTACTGGTATTGTACCATTCATTGCTGGTGGTGACATTGTTTCACCAGGTGGTGGTGGTGGAGGTGGTAATGTATCTCTACCTGTACTCATTGATCTACCTCTTGTTGGTGTATTATTTGCTGATGATATTGTTGGTGTTGAATTACTTGATGCATTACTTGGTGGTGCTGGTGGTGGTTGAGCTGGACGTCTATTATTACGACTTGGTGTACCACCACCTGGTGATTGATATGTTTCACTACCTGCTGCACTTTGTCCAGGTGCATAGTGAGAACTATATATACTTCCATCATCGTAACCTTGTTGTGCGTAGTTTGGCCTAAAAAATTATTAAAAATACATTCAATCATTCAATACAAAATTTCGATTTTTTTAAAACAAGTTTTTTTCTTTTTTAAACTTTTGGATGATGATTGTTCTGCAAAAATATTAGTTTTAAATAATAAAATAGTCACTTTACCTTCTGGTTTATGAATAATGACTGTTTTTAAGAAAAAAAAAAAAAAGAAAAAGCAGAATTATTTACGCATTAACCAGTATTCAGGGTCATACGTAAATTAGTAGGGTGATTTTAAATCAGATGATGTTTTTTTTTTTTGTTTAAATTAAACTAATTACATATATAAGTTTGAATTTAAAAATTAAATACCTGTAATGATCGTTTCCAATTGGAGGACTATAAATATGTTGTTCCTCTGGATAACTTCTACGTATTTCAATGCTATTTGGTCTTGGTGGTCTTGGATCAGTCATAACCATACCCAATAATGATTCTTCTGGCATATTATTTGAAGCTCTATATTGCACATTTTGTGTTGGCATTATATATTCACCGTGACCAACAGCAATTTGTCGTTGTCTTTCACGTGTATTGTGTGGTTGTCTTACACGCTTTTTGTGTCTTCCACCACCACCACCACTTCCACCGTCGTTTCTTGGTCTATGTGGCTATAAAATTTATTAATATAAATATTATTAAACAGTTTTAATTTACGTAATTAAATGAGGATAACTCAACAGGTGATTTTTAAGATTGAGAAAAAAAAAAAAAACGACAAGCTAAAGTTTTATATTTTTTTTTTAAATCAAAATTATGTGAGTACTTATTTAAATTTGTGTAAAACATCAAACAACGACTCTTACTGATTTAGAGTTAATAGTTGTTTAATGCTACATGTGCAGTTATATACTAAAAAAGTCCAAATAAATATGAGGATGAATTATGTTGTTTTTTATTTTAAATGATATATATATGATTAATAAAATATCCAGATGTAAAAATAAAAAATAATAATTAATATATATATCAAAAAAATGACATGTCAAAATGTATTGTAAAACGATATCAAGTGACATATATTTTTTGTTTGGTTAATTATTTCATTGTTTTAAATAAAATGCCAAATGTCACTTGATATCGATTTATTGATGTTCATAATAAC
This sequence comes from Aphidius gifuensis, assembly GCF_014905175.1. Taxonomy (NCBI): domain Eukaryota; kingdom Metazoa; phylum Arthropoda; class Insecta; order Hymenoptera; family Braconidae; genus Aphidius; species Aphidius gifuensis. The sequence goes on along the minus strand of NC_057788.1, from coordinate 22,669,598 downwards.
AAAAAAACGATTCATTTTAAAAAACCTAATAGAGCTACAATAAAATAAAAAACAAATGGCTATGAAAAAAAATTTTATAAAGCGCAAAAAAATTAACTTAGATTTTTCAAACTATCTGTTAATGAAAATAATCCACACAGAATGTGAGTAGGTTTATTTTTTTTTTTTTTGCAATCATCATTAATATTAAGAAATGAAAATATCGATGGATGAGCAATGGGGATGATGACAAAGACTTGAAATATAATAAATATATAATAAAATATATATGTAAAACTACAAAGATCCAAACCATCGACTTGCCTTTCTGAACGGTTCGTCATATTCAGATTCAGTCTATAAACAAGGGTATATTTTTGACAATTAGAAACATTAAAATTGTCGATAAAAAAAGTAAAAAATTACATATTACTTTTCCTTTTTTAAATAATTTTTAAAAAAATATAAAAAACTGACTATTTGCTTTTAAAACAAGAGAATCTCTTTTTGCATAATTATATTAATGTATTATTTAAAATTATAAATACCTTTTTCCCTCGATCATGAATTTTCTTTTCTGTATCCTTGAGCATTTCTTGACTCCATAAATCAAAGAAGTAATTTGGATCAGTATAAAATTTAAGACCATCTTTTCCATCATCCCTGAAAAAAAAATATTTTAAAATAAATTAATATATTGGTTAAATAATTATATATTAATTTATATTTTATTTTTATTGATTTCAGTTCAAACCTGTAAACATTGAGCTTATCAAGTGGAGGAGGAGTGTCGCATTGCCGATATGTTTCAAGCATTGCAGTTGGCATTGTGTCACGAGATACAACTTGCTGATCAAATATAATTGAACTTTTAAATGCCTTTCTCATGTGAATATCTTGTAATGAAACTAGAAAGGATAATGGTAAAATTAATTAATAATAATTATTAATTTTTATTGAAATATAAATTAAATTAAATAATTATTATTATTACCTTCTTCAACATTACTATCAAGTTGTGTTACTTTAACAGCAAGTCTATCAATTCTTGCTTGTAATGAATTGGCACGATCACTCAATGTATGTGCTTCTCTAGCAAGTTCACCAAATAAATCCTCAGCATGTCTTGACAAACTTGATAATTGTCTTATGGTATTAGCCAATGTACCATTTGTTGCTGCTTCTAATTCTGATGGTAATGGAAATGCCTCGGGTATTGTACCACGTGCAACATGGACTGGTTCAACCAGTCTCTTGGGAAGCGGCATCTTGACACTTTTCTGGTAAGTCTAAGTTACTTTAACTCCGTTATCAAGGCCTCTCACCGTTCTCTTGAGACCTAAAAAAGATAAAATAAATTAATTGACAAATTCCAGTTACTTAAAATCAACTAAAAAAAAAAAATAATAAATAGCATTTCTTATAATATCTAAAAAATGATTTGTTATTTTAATTATTATTATTATTTTGTTTTTTTTTTAATTATAACTCAAAATATCCATGACATTTACTTCCTTTATCAACAAAAAATAAAATAATATTTAACAAGTAAAAAGAAAAGATTGGAATCCGGAAATGTATAATTAAAAATTCATTTCACGATTTTTTTTTTTATTATAATATAGCATGAAGAATTTAAAGTAGAAAAAAAAAAAAAAATCTGGATTGAATGTTCCAGGAAGTCAATAATTCATTACCCACTTGAAAGAAAAAGGGTTAGCTTTGGAAAATAACAATTATTATTATTTTAATTTACAGATGATTGATCTTTGACCCTATCTATTTCGATCAGTGCTTGTTATGGGTAAGCAAAAAAAAAATATATAATAATTTACAAGACAAGGAGGTTGTGTCGAGTGAAAGGTCGACATACTGTTGAAAGAATAATATCGCACATTTTAAACTATCACTTTTAATTTTTTATTTTTACATTCAATTTTAAAATATAAAATTATTTCTTTCAAAGTCAATATAAGAACAAGATACTTTTACATTTAAATTTCTTTCTAAACTCGTCAAATTTTTATTACTCAATATTAGCAAACTTTTAAATTTAAATAATAATTATGTTTTTAAATTAAATTTTATTCTCACTACTGTTTTTTTTTTTGTGTTTTTTAACACATTCATTTTATGTTGTGATAAAAAAAAATTACGTCAATTTTCTGCCCTGGTTGTTTCATAATAACATTACCCTCAATTAACTTGTTCCATTTTTTTTTTTTTTTTTTAGTGTGTGGTGTTACTAGTGGTGATCATCGACAGGCTTTCTCTGATCAAGGCCAAATCGAAATGTTTTTTTTTTTCATTTTTTAAATGAATGAAAATTATGGAAAAATACAAACAACATTGAGTATACATATTCTCACGACAGTAAAAGTTACGAGTACGTGTACTATTATGATCATCAAGAGCCCTACTCTAATTAGCATTTTTATTACAAGTCAGTCAGGGTGAGTAAAAAAAACAAGTCAATTTTTTTTATTTTACATCATTTAACTTTCAGATAGTATAAATAACACCTGCAGTGTGTGAATTTTTAAATTTAAAAAATACATAAATAAATTATATTAAATACAAAATATTATTGCAAAGAGATTGATAAAAAAATTAAATATAATATAATTTTTTTATTTGTTGATGGATCAATAATTCAAAAAGTTTATGAGAATATGCCCAAGGCTCTTGGTTTTTTTTTTTTTTTTTTCTTTATAAATTCTATCCAATTGATAAGTATTGCTATTGTGATTTATCCATGGGTTCTACCCACGGAAAAATAAAAAAGGGCTCACCCTCTTTTAGATTAAAGTACACAGTATACACTCTACATTCATGTATATAATACTTGCACAAATACAACGGAAAGAATTAAAAAAAAAAAATAGAAATTATGACTCATGTGAGTTGTTGCAAAGGGCAACTACTACAACTACATACACTTTTTCTTTTTACCATCTGGATTTGAGCCCTGTACTGAGTAAAATAATAAAATTTAAAAAAAAAAAATTATAATAAGTCTCCCACGCGTTCAATGCCATCGGCAATTTTCTTCAATTTTATTCACGTTTATGATTTTAAACAATGAAATATATCAAGCCTTGGTTCGTGTATAAATAAATCTCATAGTAAAATATATTATTTGCTTAAGAAAAAAAAAATTATAAATATACTAATACAAGTATAAATATTTAAATAAAATATTTGAAAGGATTCATCTGTTATGCGGTTGAATATATATTTGGATAATATTTATATGATGTGTTTGATATTTTTATATATCTCACTAGTATAATTTAATTTTTTTATCGTTAAATATTTGATAAAGATGTTGTAGAAAAAAAAATTATCCAGACAACTTTATACTCACTTATTCAGACTGTGAGAAATAAGAGAAGTCTTGCAAAGAACTTTTTAATTTTTCTTGGTTTTTCAAGATCGTGGGTTGTGATGTTTTTTATAACTTATATTTTTTTTTTCTTTTATATATCTTTCAGTGCAGAAAATAAAAAAAAAGACACAAGTAGATAATTTTTTTTCATATCTTTGTATGATGTCTCTTCTTTTTTTTTTTTTTTTTTGTTTAAAAGCTTACTATTTAAATATTATTTTTTTTCTGTAACAAAGAAGTAATACTAAATTTTTAAAAAAATGTTATTTCAATGCTAAGAGTTAACAGTTTCCTCCCCGACATTTTGCATATATATTTATATAAAATTTTAAAACTCTGTCAACACATGTAGGCCATATGGCTCTCCTCTCCCTCAACAGAAGCAAATTTAATATTTTTTATTTTGAGTGAGTCATAGATTCAATTGCCACCATGTTAAAAATTTTAGCAAAAAAAAAAAAATTAAAACGATTTTAAAAAATTGTCAAAGAAATAGTATAAGAAAAAATGTAGGGGCCAATTTTATGCGGGTTATTTAGAATTGTATATTCATAAGTTTATATATATATATCAACTTTCTCTCATTCTTTCCTCTTTCCATTATTCTGTATATGTCACAATTCCCTTCATTATAATACTCAATTTTAAAAGCAATTCTTGGTGGTCTTTCGTGCGGAAATCAACACCGAGTACCTATTGCAATTTGAGGGTGAAATCGGATATCTGGAAAATTGTAATATAGACTAAAAATACCCTTATGAACTTTAACCTTTTTTTTTTTTTTTCTTCAAATTACACAATATTAGTCTCCCTAATATTTTCTTAAAATAATTTTGCAAGCATTTTTTCTTTTGGATAATTTCCAAGAGAAAAAAAAATCATTTAACAACAAAGAAAATTAAGATGATAAAAAAAAGTTGAGCCAAGTAAAATAGTCTTGAAAAAAAACAGTCACGTACTACGATATATTTTATTTTGTCATTATATGAAATATTTTATAATTTTTCTTTTTTTTTCAGAGAGACAATGTCGTGCCTGACTTGGAAATTATTGATCAAGCTGAGAGTAAGCTTGGCAGGCGCACTGGAAAACAACCCCCTCGGTATTTATGACTCACTAGACATGAAAAATAAAAATAAAAAAACCAGGATATTATACACCATGATCTTGTCTATCAAAAAAATCAGGTAATTAGCATTTTAATTTAATTATATTTTAGTAAACTAAATAATAGTTAATTAATTAAAATAATTAGGTTACAATCTGATAATATTTAATTGGAATTTGTGGTTTTTTTTTCAGATAATAAAACTAGGTTGACTAACAGGATCAATTGATACAAATAATCAAGAATAATTTTTTGTTCAAGTCTACTGTGTGTGAACATAGTGACCGCACAAACCATTCACCAGTTCTATGTAACACACAAGTTAAAAATAATATTAAAAAAAAAAAAATTATCTGTATTAAATCAAGTTCAATACACGATGAACTTGTTTGTACAATTTTTTTTTTTTTTTCTTCTTTAACGTCACGCAACTATGGATCAATGATTACAGTCGAAAAGAAAAAATGATAAATGTACACGTGTGTTTTTTTTTTTCAAACAAAAACAATTTAACTGTTAGTTTATATTATTTTTTATTCTAAAATAGATGTATATCTATTTGGATATTATTTGTTAAAAATAATACCATGTGTTTTGGTGTAAACTATATGATTTGTTTGCTTTTTTTTATGAATATTATTTATCATATTTAAATACTGCTGTTGATCAGTTTATAAAAAGAAATTAGAATATTATATATAGACAATAATAATGAAATGTATCTAGCAGCCGGAAATACAAAATGTTGAATGAAAAAAATTACATGAATTCAGTGGGCAAGTGTCGAGTAACATTCGTCATGGTGTTGCAAAAAGCCGTCGACCTCGAAGGTAATATAAATTTGTCTTGGAAAAAAAAAAATAAATAAAATAAAAACAAAGTAACACGCAGGATAGTGTATATATATAAAACTTTATATTGTCGTGAAAAAAGAAAAACTAGTTTACGTTTGAATTAATTCTTCATCAAGTGTGTCACCATCATCATCATCATAAACTTCGAGGCCTTATTTTAAAGAAAATTTTTCCATTTTTTTTAACATTAACAAAACAATGCATTTGCAACTGTTTCTTTTTTAATATCTATTCTAAAAAAAAAAATAATTACATGCATAGATATTTTTTTTATATTAATTGAATAGAAAAAACAGTGTCTATAAGATATTGTTTCTAATGATCCATGATAAAATTACTTAATATATTATTTAAAAATAAATATCATTGTATTAATGGTAATTTAAAACCATAACCGGATAATTTTATTTATTAAACAATGTTGTCTGTAGACACACCTTATTAATCGATAATAATAAAAAAATTTATGCATGTGTGGGGAGAGACTATACTAAGTATTAACATTGATGATGATGATGATGAAATATAAAATGTCATCAATACCCAAGAAAGTAATTCTTATCTAAACAAAAATAACAATAATTCCATAAAATTTAAGATAAAAAAAAATGTGTTTATAAAACTAATACTATTGTAAAAAAATATATATAATTAAAAAGATAAAAAAAAAATAACTATAAAATTAATATTATTGTTTAAAAAAAATATTTTCCAAGTTTTAAAAATATAAATATTTTTTATACAATAATATTATATATTATATTATATGACAAATGTTTTTTTTTTATGTTTTTAAATTATTTATTTTTATAAAAAATAATGTTATAACTACAAAAATAAAATTATTATTGTATTAGTTTTACTATGCTTTAAGCAACAAAATGATAGAGCTATTGAACCAAAAGTCATGCTTCTAGTACAAAATGTGTACAGATGTTGAGGTATATTTCATGGACGAGTAAACTCAAGACCGTTTCATATTGCATGCCTTTTAAAACTATTTTATTTTTTTATATAATTATTATTATTATATACATTTTATTCATTTATTTATTATTGTTATTATTATTATTTAATAGTCTTGACAGCCATCAGGCAGCGCGTGCAAGCCAAAAGAAAAAAAAAAAATTATCATTGCACGCATTTTTTTACGAGTGATAATAATAATAAATAAATAAATAAATGATGACGTGATAGAAAAAATATAGATTGTTATTATAAGAAAAAAATATAAGAAAAATGGTTGAGTGTAAAGTTCTAAGCGGTGGTTCGTGTGTATAATCTGGTAAAGGCTTCTTATCTAGTTTCCAAGGTCGGCTTGGCATTACTCATGATTCATTAATAACATTCATTCAGTAATAGAAAAAAAAATATATATATTATGTAAACATAGAAATCAATTTTAGTGTTTACTTGTTAGTTAGTTTTATTTGTTCTAGTAACCTAGAAAAAAATTTACTCTAGACTTGTTTTATTTATTTTGGTTTTTTTTTTTTCTTGAGAATTTCGAATGATTATAATAAATCAGCTTGGAGCATAGACATTTTTTTTTTTTCTAATTTTTTAAGCAAAAGAAAATTGGGGATATCGAGGGAACAATCTAGACAACTTTGTTATTATCGGATGACAAGCTAAACTCTTAGAATTATTATCAAAAAAGAAAAGAAAATGTGACAGGACAAATTACTGTGAAATTTATTTAAAAAAAAAAAATGATAATACAGTGTTTAAAGAAGTTTAGTGAAGTGAAAATTATTGAAGAATTAAATAATGTGTAATTTTAAAATTAGTATGCTACTTTGTCTAGCTTTTATATCGATTTTAATTACCACCAAGTTAATTTTTAATCTATAGTAAATAGAATTGAGATAATATGTATGAATAAACTGTCGAGTGTGTTGTTGATAATAATTCAACAATCAAGTACCTGTCAAGCCAAACAAACTCAATTTTCTTCTCTCTATTTTATTTCCTTGTCATTTATTTTTACTCATTTTTTTTTTTATATGTGATTCAACTGGCAGTGTTAAATATTACATAACTCAGTGTTTGACAAACTAGAACATATAAAATTAAATATGTGTTAATGCTTGATAAAAATTGTCGTGTTAAAAAATGAGTATAAACAATAGATCATAAAAATGAAAGATAAAATGATGAAAAAAATATAGTGAAGAAGAATTTTAAGACAAGTATCAATAAATAGTAAATTGAACTACGAAGAGTTTTATTTTCCAACAAATAAGACAATTAATCAATTGAGACAAGAAATCTGATTAATCAATAATCATTGTGTTTTTTTTTTAAGAATAAAAATCACAACAACAATGATATTACTCAACAAATTTACCAAGATAAAAAAATGTAGAATATATTTACTGACTAAGACCAACAGAAGCTTTTTAAGATGAGAATGTTCAACCCACTCGACGATATATAAAACAAAAATAAGAATAATAATTTCACCCCCTACAGAGACAAGCACCCATGTGTGATATCTTTAAGTTTTTTTTCTTAGTAGAAAAAATAATAAAAGAAATGAAAATATAGACATCAGACTCCCTGGAAAAACTGAAGAATTTAAGGTAAATTTTTTTGATAAAATAAAGTTTTCTAAAACACACCCTTGGCATTGTTGTAAATGGAAAAAAGCAATGAATAAATCAAAGCTTTAAAAATATTTTTAGCTCCAAAATATTTATCTAAATACTAACAAGATTATTTATATTAGATTTTGTTTGTTTTATTTTTTAAATAATTAAGGGGTAAATAATCACCACCCTTAAACACGCCACACCTCGAAAAATATTTTCACTATCAAACTGGAGTAATTTAACGGAGCATTCAACAGTAAGTGTCAAATTTTTTTACAATCAATTTGTAATATTGAATATGTATTATTAATGAGCATGTAAAAATATATATTTGACAGAATTATGTGGTCAAGGAAAACGTCAAAATAAGAAAAAGGAATAAAAAAAAAAATTCAATAACAAGATATCACATCTTCCGGGAACACCTCTTCCTCAGATAAAAAAAAAAATTTTTTTAAAAATACTCACCATATCCGCCGACGCACCCCCGGTTGTCGCGTGTCCGGGCATCGCCCTCAAAGCAAAACTTTAACACCACAAAATTCACTATTCACAACAAACACTATTTGCCTATATATTTTTTTTTTTTTTTTTATTTCAAATTTTATATATTCCTTATGTTTACTCCGAAAAAAATTTTTTCACAAACAATTCAACAGTTGTGTATTATATGACAATAATCAGCACATTTTATATAAATTAATTATTATAAAAATTTATGATAATACATATTAATATGAGTGTGGATAGTTTTAGATTATATTACCGCGAACAAACAGAAAATGGCGTTTTATGTATGTCTAAGTTGAAGAGAAAACTGCCATCAACGCAGAGAAATGACGGCAATGAGGATTATTGGTGAACTGCGCGTTGTTAATGCGCATTGAAAAAAAAAAAAAATTAAATTAAACTCTATCGTCAAATTGATGTACTAATAAACTGTTTTATCAACGGTCGAGAATTTTAAAACAGCGCCATCTGTTGTGTTAAAAGTACAACGTTTGTGTCGCCATATTTGGCTATTTTTAAAATTAGAAAGAGAGAAAAAAAAATACATTTTATTATTGTTATTTGTTAACAACACAACAGTACACAATAGTTGATAGTTTTTTTGCTTTAATTAATAACAATTGTTATTTATTGTCAAAATATATTTTGTTAATTAATAACATTTGTAATGGCAGAAGCAGCTGAACAGGTTAGTTTAAATTTTAACATTTAAAAATGTTATTAATTTCTTTAAAATAGTATCAACAATATTTTATAACCTTAATTTTTATTTTCTATTTGTTATTTATCGTTAAATATTTGTTTTATTTGTAGCCGGCACCGGCAATTCATGTCAAAGAACCTCTGGATCTTATTAAACTGAGTTTGGATGAAAGAATATATGTCAAAATGAGAAATGACAGAGAAATTCGTGGAAGATTACACGTATGTATTAATTAAATAATTTGAAAACAATTATTTTGTTTCTTTATTGTTTATATATATTTCGATATATTATACAGGCATATGATCAACATTTAAATATGGTACTTGGTGAAGCTGAAGAGACTGTAACAACAATTGAAATTGATGAAGAAACATATGAAGAAATTTATAAAACAACTAAAAGAAATATTGCAATGCTTTTTGTAAGAGGTGATGGTGTTATATTGGTATCACCACCAAGTTTAAGATCACAAATTTAAAGTAAGAATATAATTTTCATTTTTTTTTTTTTTTTGTAATATTCATAAAAGTTTAATTTCATAATACCTCATTAAAAGAAAAAGAATTGTTAAAAAATATTAATAATAATACAAACAGTCTTTGGACAAAAGAAAAAAAAAAAAACTTGTTTTTGTTAATTTTAAATGTCTTGTTTATCTAGTGTTATAATTTGTGTTGATAAATCAGCAATTCTTTGATCTTTTAATTTAATTAAACTTTCTAAATGTGATATTTTATCATTTAATGAATTAATTATGTCATTTTTATCTTGTAATTCTTGACGTAATTTTAAAAATGCTGAACGTGGTATCATTTTATTTTGTACTTCATCAAAATCAAGTACTGATTCAACTTCTGTTTTTGTGTCATTTGATATACTATCAGCATATAGTAAATTTCTTTCATCATTACAATCTTTTATTATTTTTGAACGTAATTTTATTAATACTGTTTCAATTGTTTTATCATGTGAATTTGCAAGTTGATTAATGACATCGTTACTTATTTTTAAATCAATTTTACTTAATACTTTTCTATTTAATGTACACCAATTGTCAATTTTTTTTGTCAAACTATTGCTGTGAGAATAATTGTGTAAATCAACGAGTTTTGGATAATATTTTTTTAATATTTCAGCCATAAAAACTATAAGTTAAAAAATGTAAATTAAATTATTAATTTACATAATTTCTTTTTTTTCATAATAATATTAATTTTTGGATTGGATAACTTACCACCGTTGGAAAAATCTCGTGATATATTTTTTCTTGGCCTTGAAAATGTCTGTTGATCTAGCCAAGTGTATATTTCATCAATGACTTCGTTGAATTCTTCATCAGAATGGGAACTCATATCGTTAAAAACATGATTAATAAGTTTGTTATATAAAATATTTAAAAATAATTTAAATTACCATGGAAACCAGTTATTTGAACTTGGTTTTATATATATAAGAGAATGACAATATATATTTATTTTTAAGCATAAAGAGTTTATTTATATAAATTAAAAATAGAATGACAAAATACTTGTTTTTAAACAATTATATTTTCTTTTTTAATAATTAATTTATTAATTATTAGAAAATATAAAATGTTTAACGAAAAGAATTATATAGAATCAAATATGATGGCATTTAATTTGATATTATTTATTTCTAAATAATGCGAAAAATATTTTCGTCATTCTAAAAATAAACTCTTGTTATTTTTTAAATTTTTATTTTATTTTATACTTAAGTATAGCTTTTGATGTATAAAGAAATCATTGTATTATCTTTTATTTTGAATGCTGCAATTTTCGAGGGTTGTTACAAGCTGGAAGGATCGATGAACTGTAGAAAATACTTACACAATATTATAAACCAACAAGTTTCAATCGTAGGGAGGAAAATGTATATGTGTTGAATGGGTGGTACATTTATACAACACAAACATATACTGATGTGTTCAACACATGGCAAATGAAATGATCATTCTGAATGTCGAAAAGACCCACCAAATTTTCGTCGACATTCGATGGAACAAGACGTTATTTTTTGAGCTCTCTAATACTTGAAAATTATTTAAAATATATTTATTAATTCTTTTTTTCATAGGAAATTGGTTATTCAAATAATTATACACAGGTATAATTAAAAATTTTAATTAATTTTTAAAATAAGAACAGTTTAACAGTGTAATAGTGAAAAGTTTAAATTATGGCGGTAGAATCTACATCTGGCTGTGAGTAAACTATAAAAATAATTAATAATAATTTTATAATAATATTAATTATTTATTTTATCAAAATTATGAAATAGTTTTTAAAATTTACATCATGTATTTTATTTATTTATTTTTATGTTTTACATATAAAAATTTATAACATATAATTGTTGACTAAATTTAATTGAAAATAGAATTTTCAATTTTTTTTTAATAAGCTAAAAGGATAACATATTTTCGAGTGTCTCAGTGACCTTTTGTCCTTGAAAATTCAATATAATTTTCCAGCTTAATAAATACAATTTATATGTCGTAAATTTTACGTGTTTAATTGAATAATAAAATAAATCAATAAAATATATATGTAATTTAAAATATACATTTAAAAATTATATCAATCAATTAAATTACTATTATTTCTTTTGGAATTTTTTCAAAGCATGTACATACTGAGTGGGTGGATGGGTGTCATACTATCTCACAATGTCAAAATAAATTTCATCATTTGTTAAATAGTTAAAATATAAATATTAATAATATAAATTATTTATTTTTTAATTTAGATATGATGTAAGTCTGTTTGTATGTGTGTTTTTCTTTTTAATTTGCAAAATATTAGTTATGATTTTGTTCTTAAAATAGTTTATTTTGTGGCGGGAAAAACATCATCATCTATTGGATAAATTTACTATAGCAAATGAAACAAACATTACATTGATATATGTAATTTAAATATAAATTAAATATTGAAAATAAAAAAAGGATTGAAAACGTGGTAATAATCACGTAGTTTTATACCATCAATGAATGATGAAATTTGTACAGTTAGTCACGTAGCCGGCCCGCATAAATATAAAATAAAAAATAGGTCATACATCTTGCTATTGAAAGACACTAAAATGAAATATTTGTTTTTAAAAATATCATCTATTATGTTTGTTATAATACTTATATATTTATTTTTTGTTTTTATCTAGATGATGACATTGGAGGTGATAAAAAGAAATCACGTTTTACAATACCCATGAGATATATTATGGCAGCAATGGGCTCAATGGGTCTTGCAATTATTTATGGATTCAAGGTCAATGCAAGTATTGCAATTGTTGCAATGGTTAATCATACTGCTGTTGATAAAAAATCAAATACAACAAAAAATATTCAAGTAAATATATTAATTGTAAATTTATTTATTTATTAATCAATTATTTGAAATTAAAAACTATATTATTTACCAAACAGGATGGTCCATTTGATTGGAATGAAACTATACAAGGATATATACTGGGAACTTATTTTGCTGGATATTTAGTATCAATGATTCCAAGTGGACAATTAGCTGAAAAAGTATCAGCAAAATGGGTCATGAATGTTGCAGTTTTAGCTAATATTGTTGCATCATTGTTAAGTCCATTTGCAGCTAATTTTCATTGGATGGGTTTTGCATTAATGAGATTTATACAAGGACTTGGTGGAGTAAGTTAATAATTAAATAATTTATTATAATAATTGTCTGTTAACTTTATTAATTTATTTAATTATTTATTTAGGGTGCTAGTTTTCCTTGTATGCACGTTATGATTGCAGCATGGTCACCAACAAAAGAACGTAATATTATTGCATCAATTATTTATGCTGGTACAGCACTTGGTACAGCAATTGCTATTATTTGTACTGGTGTTATTGCTGATAAAATGGGATGGCAAGCAATTTTTTATGTTGAGGGTAGTGTTTGTCTTATTTGGTGTGCAGCTTGGATTTTTATTGCTGATTCACCACAACAACAAAAATTATTTATAACTAAAGAAGAAAAAAAATATATTCTTAATTCAATTGGAAAATCTGAGCATCAAGATGAGGTATATTATAATTTTTTATTATTTTTAAAAATTAATTTTGTAAATTGAGATGTAGTTTATTTTAATTAATGCATATTTTTTTTATTTTAGAATATTGCATTTCCTTGGAAAGAAGTAGCTAAGTCAAAGCCATTTTGGGCAATTTTTATTGCTCATTTTTGTAGTAATTGTGGATTTTACATGCTGTTAACTTTATTGCCTTCATACATGGCAACAGTTTTAAATTTCAAATTAAAAGATAATGCAGCATTATCAGCATTACCATATATTTCCATGTGGCTTTTTACAATGATATGTAGTAATATCTTGGCAGTATTTCAAAAGAAAGGATGTATTACCATGACAATGTCCAGAAAAATTGGAACAATTTGTGGTAAATAATGTTTTTATTCCTTTGTTATGAAATTAATATGATACTTTAATTAATGACTTGATTTTCATTGATTATAATACTATATAATATGTTTATGTATTTTTTTACAGCATCACTTGTACCGATGATTTGTTTAATGGTTGTTTCTTATGCTGATCAATTTGGAGCTGTTGTTCTTATGACCATAGCTCTTACATTTATTGGTGGTATGTACAGTGGTTTTTTGGCAAATCACATTGACATTGCACCTAATTTTGCTGGCACACTTGTTGCACTTACAAATGTTTTTGCAACAATACCTGGCGTTGTTATACCAATTGTAGTTGGAAAATTAACTCATTCTGCCAAAACTGTAAGTTGTTTTTGTTATGTAACTACATGATATCGATAAATATAATTGTATGGTAATATTATAATGTTTTGTCAACAGTATGAAGAAAAAATATTCACATGGAGGATGGTATTTTTTACCATTTCAATATTCTACGTTATTGAGATTATATTTTATTGCATTTGGGGCTCAGCTGATGAACAACCGTGGAACAAGTCAAATAAAAAATATGAATCAAATCAAGAAATACCTTTAGATAAAAGTAATGACAATTAGATTTAAAATGTAACTAAAGTATTGAGTTTTCTTATTTAAATTCGTCGATTACATCTATAATACATATTAAAACAAAAAAAAAAAAAACAATACTTATATAAGATAATAAAAAAATAATATTCAAGTGCTATGTACTAGTTTTAAAAATAATGAATTAAAGTTTTATAGATAAAAATAATTATTATTTGGTTTCTTTTTATTTACCCAGTCCCAGTTAGTTAATAATATAAAAAAAAAAATAGTTAATGAGCGAATACCTCCTTGCTCATTCTATATTCCTAATACAAATCTAAGATTTTTTCACAAATTTTTTTAAATTTAATAGAAAAAAAAATTTTTGAGTATCAGGAACATAGAATGAGCGAAGAGGTACTTTGATATTTTTGAAAATACCTCCTTGCTCATTCTATGTTCCTAATACAAATCCAAGATTTTTCCAAAAATTTTTTGAAATTTGATAGAAAAAAAATTTTTGAGTATCAGGAACATAGAATGACCGAAGAGGTATTTTGATATTTTTGAAAATACCTCCTTGCTCATTCTATGTTCCTAATACAAATCTAAGATTTTTCCATAAATTTTTTGAAATTTGATAGAAAAAAAATTTTTTGAGTATCCGGAACATAGAATGAGCAAGGAGGTATTTTTAAAAATATCAAAATACCTCTTCGGTCATTCTATGTTCCTGATACCCAAATAATTTTTTTTCTATCAAATTTAAAAAAAATTATGGAAAAATCTTGGATTTGTATTAGGAACATAGAATGAGCAAAGAGGTATTCTATATTTTTGAAAAATCAGCGCCATCTATTGTTTTTTTTGGGAACTATAATAGGTAAACACATTGAAATATCATAGATAGAGGAGGGCTGTTTTCTCAGGGTTATAGAACAGGTAAGGAGGTATTTTTTGCGCCACACTACGAAGCGCCATCTGTTGTTTTTCTTTAGGACTATATAGTAAAAACATTGAAATATCATAGATAGAAGAGGGCTGTTTTATCAGGGTTATAGAACAAGAAAAGAGGTATTTTTTGCGCCACACTACCAAGCGCCATCTATTATTTTTTTCAGGAACTATAGGGTAAACACATTGAAATATCATAGTTAGAAGAAGGCTGTTTTATCAGGGTTATAGAACAGGCAAAGAGGTATTTTTTGAGTCAACAAGTTTAGCGCCATCTATTATTTTTCTTAGGAACTATATAGTAAACACATTGAAATATAATAGATAGAGGAGGGCTGTTTTATCAGGGTTGTAGAACAGGAGAAGAGGTATTTTTTGAGCCAACAAGTTTAGCGCCATCTGCTGTTTTTCTTAGGAACTATATAGTAAACACATTGAAATATCATAGATAGAGGAAGGCTGTTTTATCAGGGTTGTAGAACAGAAGAAGAGGTATTTTTTAAGTCAAGAAGTTCAGCGCCATCTATTATTTTTTTTAAGAACTATAGAGTAAACACATTGAAATATCGTAGATAGAGGAAGGCTGTTTTATCAGGGTTATAGAACAGGAGAAGAGGTATTTTTTGCGCCACACTACGAAGCGCCATCTGTTGTTTTTCTTAGGAACTATAGAGTAAACACATTGAAATATCATAGATAGAGGAGAGCTGTTTTATCAGGGTTATAGAACAAGAGAAGAGGTATTTTTTGAGTCAACAAGTTCAGCGCCATCTATTATTTTTTTTAGGAACTACAGAGTAAACACATCGAAATATCGTAGATAGAGGAGGGCTGTTTTATCAGGGTTATAGAACAGGTAAGGAGGTATTTTTTGCGCCACACCACGAAGCGCCATCTGTTGTTTTTCTTAAGAACTATAGAGTAAACACATTGAAATATCATAGTTAGAAGAAGGCTGTTTTATCAGGGTTATAGAACAGGCAAAGAGGTATTTTTTGAGTCAACAAGTTCAGCGCCATCTGTTGTTTTTCTTGGGAACTATAGAGTAAGCACATTGAAATATCATAGATAGACGACGGCTGTTTTATCAGGGTTATAGAACAGGAGAAGAGGTATTTTTTGCGCCACACCACGAAGCGCCATCTGTTGTTTTTCTTAGAAACTATAAGGTAAACACATTGAAATATCATGGATAGAAGAAGACTGTTTTATCAGGGTTATAAAACATGAAAAGAGGTATTTTTTGAGCCAACAAGTTTAGCGCCATCTGTTGTTTTTCTTAGGAACTATATAGTAAACACATTGAAATATCATAGATAGAGGAGGGCTGTTTTATCAGGGTTATAGAACAGGAGAAGAGGTATTTTTTGAGTCAACAAGTTCAACGCCATCTATTATTTTTTTTAAGAAGTATAGAGTAAACACATTGACATATTGTAGATAGAGGAAGGCTGTTTTATCAGGGTTATAGAACAGGAAAAGAGGTATTTTTTGAGTCAACAAGTTCAGCGCCGACTGTTGTTTTTCGTAGGAACTATAGAGTAAACACATTGAAATATCATAGATAGAGTAGGGCTGTTTTATCAGGGTTATAGAACAGGAGAAGAGGTATTTTGTGAGTCAACAAGTTTAGCGCCATCTATTATTTTCTTAGGAACTATAGGGTAAACACATTGAAATATCATAGATAGAAGAGGGCTGTTTTATCAGGGTTGTAGAACATGAAAAGAGATATTTTTTGAGTTAACAAGTTCAGCGCTACCTATTGTTTTTTCCGAGAATTATCCTATAAAATTTTTTAAATTTATTATAAAAAACTTTGAAAATACCTCCTTGCTCATTCTATGTTCCTGATACTCCAAAATTTTTTTTTTACCAATAATTTTTCGAAATTTAATAGAAAAAAAAATTTTTGAGTATCAGGAACATAGAATGAGCGAAGAGGTATTTGATATTTTTGAAAATACCTCCTTGCTCATTCTATGTTCCTGATACAAATCCAAGATTTTTCCACAAATTTTTTGAAATTTGATAGAAAAAAAATTTTTGAGTATCAGGAACATAGAATGACCGAAGAGGTATTTTGATATTTTTGAAAATACCTCCTTGCTCATTCTATGTTCCGGATACTAAAAAAATTTTTTTCTATCAAATTTAAAAAAAATTATAGAAAAATCTTGGATTTGTATTAGGAACATAGAATGAGCAAAGAGGTATTCTATATTTTTGAAAAATCAGCGCCATCTATTGTTTTTTTTTGGGAACTATAATAGGTAAACACATTGAAATATCATAGATAGAGGAGGGCTGTTTTCTCAGGGTTATAGAACAGGTAAGGAGGTATTTTTTGCGCCACACCACGAAGCGCCATCTGTTGTTTTTCTTAGGAACTATAGGGTAAACACATTTAAATATCATAGATAAAAGAGGGCTGTTTTATCAGGATTATAGAACAGAGAAAGAAGTATTTTTTGAGTTAAGAAGTTTGGCGCCATCTGGTGTTTTTCTTTAGGACTATATAGTAAAAACATTGAAATATCATAGATAGAAGAGGGCTGTTTTATCAGGGTTATAGAACAGGCAAAGAGGTATTTTTTGAGTCAACAAGTTTAGCGCCATCTATTATTTTTATTAAGAATTATAGAGTAAACACATTGAAATATCGTAGATAGAGGAGGGTTGTTTTATCAGGGTTATAGAACAGGTAAGGAGGTATTTTTTGCGCTACACTACGAAGCGCCATCTGTTGTTTTTCTTAGGAACTATAGAGTAAACACTTTGAAATATCATAGATAGAGGAGGGCTGTTTTATCAGGGTTATAGAACAGGCAAAGAGGTATTTTTTGAGTCAACAAGTTTAGCGTCATCTGCTGTTTTTCTTAGGAACTATATAATAAACACATTGAAATATCATAGATAGAGGAAGGCTGTTTTATCAGGGTTGTAGAACAGAAGAAGAGGTATTTTTTGAGTCAAGAAGTTCAGCGCCATCTATTATTTTTTTTAAGAACTATAGAGTAAACACATTGAAATATCGTAAATAGAGGAGGGCTGTTTTATCAGGGTTATAGAACAGGAGAAGAGGTATTCTTTGCGCCACACTACGAAACGCCATCTGTTGTTTTTCTTAGGAACTATAGAGTAAACACATTGAAATATCATTGATAGAGGAGAGCTGTTTTATCAGGGTTATAGAACAAGAGAAGAGGTATTTTTTGAGTTAACAAGTTCAGCGCTACCTATTGTTTTTTCCGAGAATTATCCTATAAAATCTTTTAAATTTATTATAAAAAACTTTTGAAAATACCTCTTTGCTCATTCTATGTTCCTGATACTCCAAAATTTTTTTTTTACCATTAATTTTTCGAAATTTAATAGAAAAAAAAAATTTCGAGTATCAGGAACATAGAATGAGCAAGGAGGTATTTTTAAAAATATCAAATACCTCCTTGCTCATTCTATGTTCCTAATACAAATCCAAGATTATTCCACAAATTTTTTGAAATTTGATAGAAAAAAAAATTTTTGAGTATCCGGAATATAGAATGAGCAAGGAGGTATTTTCAAAAATATCAAATACCTCTTCGGTCATTCTATGTTCCTGATACCCGAATAATTTTTTTTTCCTCAAATTTTTTGAAATTTGATAGGAAAAAAAATTTTGGAGTATCAGGAACATAGAATGAGCAAAGAGGTATTTGATATTTTTCGAAATTTTTTGAACAAGTAACTCATTTTTGAAAAAAAAAAAAAGAACTTCGCTATTTATACCAGAAACATAGAATCATTTTTAGCAATTAGCTTTTAAATCTTTTAATATTATCTCTAGAATTGCTAATGGATTTAAATTATATCGAAAATATTTATATTTATTTTTTTATTTACAATTAAAATCGCCAACAAGTTTAATGTAACACATACATTATTGAAATATTTAAATTACAAATAATTCACTTAATTCTCACTATTTTACTAAAATACATTGGTCCCCAATTATGTTTTTTAACTGGTAAAACAATTTGTCCATATTTCAATCCAAAATCATTGCCAAATTTATAAATACAGCTTAATGGTCCAAGTGCTTCTTTCATATCTCTGTAAAATAATTTAAATAAAATAAATTTAATATCAACTTTCATATGAATTTGATTTTTTGATGGGTGATTACTTACTTGACAATCATGACTGAATCACTTTCCTCCCACAGTTGTTTTAATGCCATTTGAACAACACCATCATTTTGAATTGGACTTAATGAACAAGTTGAATAAACAACAGTACCACCTGGTGCAATAAGTTTCAAAGCATTGAGTAAAATTTTAGCTTGATATTCTGGTAACTGAAGTCTTTCCTTGATTCTCGTAGGTTTAAAAATATTATTGTCATCTTCATGTAAAGAATGACGATCAGTTGTACAAGGAACATCAACTAAAATCTGTATAAAAATATTTACAAATATTATTTACAAAGAAAAATCACTACAATCTTGTAGCAATTTTAACAATAATTAAATTCATTATGTTCTTACTTTGTTATATACATTGACATCTTCCAAATCACGACCATCTGCATTAGTAATAAATAATCTTCCTTCCCAAACATTTAAATCACCAAGATACTCATTCATCACAACATTCATCTGATTAACTCTACCCAATTTATTATCATTAGAAACAAGAACTTTTGGCATTAATGTTTGAAGTGCAACAAGAGATTTACATATCAGCATTGTAGTAGCAATGTAATATTGATCCTCCATCCATGCAATAGTAATCAACCTTTCGTATAATAAAATTAATGCTCTTACTTAGTACATCAGTTTTGCTTCTTTTTGGAATTGGAAATCTTGAATAATTATCAGAATCAAATGTATATATTTTTAAATGTTCAGGAAAATTTAATGTATTTTCTTTAACAACATTTATATTAAAATCAGCACTTTTAGTATAATAATTATAATGATCTGATTCAAAAACATAATCATCAAGTCCTTTAAGTTTTGTTGCAGGTATATATTCATAAAGACTTGATGATGTCAAACCAATTGACGGTTTAACAATTCTATGTT
The DNA here is from genome assembly GCF_014905175.1 of Aphidius gifuensis. Classification (NCBI taxonomy): domain Eukaryota; kingdom Metazoa; phylum Arthropoda; class Insecta; order Hymenoptera; family Braconidae; genus Aphidius; species Aphidius gifuensis. Next base: position 22,649,440 of record NC_057788.1, on the reverse strand, counting down.
CATCAATTTTAGCAGTAGCAATATCACTTTCTAATGCTCTCATTTTAACTGGATCTAATGGTTTATGTGATTTTTTAATAATATCATCATCGTCATCATTATTATTATTATTTTTTTGTTTAACCATATTTGAAGTTGCTTCATAATCACTTGGAAATAATGTTTGTAATTCAGATTTTGTTTTTCTTTCAAGTAAACTTCCAAATGATTCATCATTTGATTCATCATTATCATCATTATTTTTTTGATTAATAAATCCACTTCTTGTGTCTCTTTCAATTTTAGCCTGTTTATGAGCATTGTATAAATCTTTTATATTCATTGCACCAAGTAATTGTAACTTGTCAACAGTTTCTTCAACATCACCAAAATTATTAACAACAGCAACATACTTTGAATCCTCTTTTAATAATGCTGCTCTAATGTGTGGCCATATTCCAGCATAAACTGATGCATAAAAATCATCAAAATGATGAAGTGCTTTGTCTCTTGCACGTACTTTTTTTTTAGCCATACTCTAAAATAATTAACAATTTAATAATAACAATTGTTTGTGATAATTTTGATTATAAAATATTTACCCAATGATCAGGTCCATGTCCATGTCTATTTCTAACACATATTTTAATTAATCTATTTATATTTGTTCTACAAAATATTTGTGACATTATCAATGCTAATTATTTAAATTAAATATAAAAATTATAAATATTTATCTAAAGTATAAATATATTGTTTTGAATGCACACACATTTGTTATTAATATTTAAAGGTTAGAACACATTGTTATTATTATTTTTCTAGTCGGTAATGTCGTAATTTGATGATAACTCGCTGGTTATTATTGACACTCGGTAAGTGTAATCTGCCACCTGTTGTCATAATTAAACACCAGATGATTTAATTTTGCGTTGCAGCGACGACGCCTGCAAGAGTTCAGTGCTCTCTCCTCTCGTTGCAGAGAGAGCATCACACACACGCACACATGCATATTAAGTAAAGACAAAAAAAGAAAATAAAAAAAAAAAAAATAACATTACACGCAAAAGTGACAGTTCTTAGCGGTTCTTATAGTGTCGGTTTGTGTTGACATATATGTTATACTTCTTAAAGACAATAAAACATCAATATAAATAATCAAAAATGTTAATAATAAATAAGACAATAACATTAAACCACGTAAAACTAGAAAATAAAAATTCAAGGTAAGTTCATTACTGTTGTTACATATTTTTTTTTACTCTATTTTCATTGTTTTTTTTTTTTTTATCTCAAACAATGAATAGCTTAAACGCAATAATCAACTAAACAAAAAAATAAAAAAAAAAATAAACTCTTTCATCTTAAACAAAACAAGTGTAATACATAAACTTAAAGATTTTCTATCTACAATTTATAAATGTTACCAATAATTTCATATTGATTTTAAATTTTACATTGAAATACATGCATATATTTGAAAATAAATGAATAATCTTATCATACAAAAAAATAATAATAAATAGTTAAAAAATATAAAGAAAAAATAATATAATAAATTTAAAAAAAAATTAAATTTAAAATATATTTCGTGTTTTGTGTATTGTCTGGATTGCATCGTGCGAATATGCTTCAAAACTCTTTCCACAATTTTACTATTATTATTTTGTGTATATATTTTATGTACTATATACAATACAAAGTACATAAGTACCTACAAGTACTATGTACATTGTACAGTGTGAGTACAAAACACGATATTGCCTCTACTATTTTTTTTTCTCCTCACCAACCCCTTTTATTTATTTTTTTTTTTGTTTTTAAAACTTGGCCACTCCTTATTTTGAATTTAAAACATACGTTAATATTTATGACACAAAAATTATGTATTATGTTTTTTTTCTATGACAATGATGTAAGTGTTTATTTGATCATTTAATTTCATGTCATTGAGTAGACAGTTGAATTACTGTTTAATAAAATTTGATTGATATAAGAAGGCTGTAGTTTGTTGTTGATAGTTAAATTGTTTAAGGGGAAAACTATTTTTGATGGATGTTTTATATGATACACAATGAGGGGATTTTAAGTACAAGGGGTAAAGTTTGTGGTGGATTATCGTGTAAAGAGATTAATTTTTTAAAATATTAACTTATGATAAATCGATTTGTTATTTAACTTTTAGAACTAGAACTAGAGTGTTGCTTTTATAATTTAGTTGGTTTTTAAAAATAGTATCTTGTTTTTTTTTATGACTTTTTAAACCGACAATAGATGTATTTATATTTTTATGTTGCTCCAAATTGATACAAGTATTTATTACCTATAAAATTTAATTGAAAAAAAAATATCTATGCACCGCATTTTTTAAAATACTATAAACTAAAAATGATAACTCATTTGTAGGTCTAAATAATGACAAGAGACTTTTTTAAAAATAAAATATAAACAGTTATTTTTTGTTAATATTAAATATACATTTAATTTTTGTTTTCTATATAATAAAAGTCATAAAAATATCAAACAATAATTCATAATTTTATTGATTGCAAATAATTATTAAATAAATTGATATAATCAAATTTATGATATTACAATTCATCAATAAATTTATTGTATCAAATAAAATTTCCATATTGAATAATAAACATCAGGTCATATATAAACAATAAAACAAAATATTCATATTAACATTAATAAATTTATCACAATAAATTAATCTATAAAATTTATATACAAACATGAATGTTAATAATATAAAAGTTCATGGTCAATGTTGTTTATGACCTTGATGTTGAACAATCTAAAAAACATTAAAAAACAATAAAAAAAAATCTGTTGCTTATGTGATTTTTAACATAGTATTTTAAGCTCAGTATATTAACTAATAGTAAAAAAAAAATATAGATCAATGCTACTGGTCTTTTGCAGGACAAAGATAAAATTTTCAATCGGTTCATGTGTGTACATTGTCGACAATGCACCAGCAAACAATTTGATTAAGTAATCCCGTGTAAATTTGCATTTAAAAGCTCATTATAAATTTCTCAATAGCAACGCATAAACTAGACCTTGAATATATAATGATTTTTTTTTTTATTTTTTTTTTTAGATAAAATAAGGCAAATCATCATCAAATATTTGGAGTTAACATTTGATGAATATATAACAAGATGACATCTTGACTAAAACATCATTGGACAATACAAATAACAGGCGAGTATTTATTTATTATTTATTTGTTTCATTTTTGGAAAACAAAAAGAAAAAAAAAACATTTAATGAAGAAGAAAAAAAAAAAGAAGCCAATTATTAAACGAGATATTTGAAAAGTTAATTAAAGGGTATATTGATTGATACATAAATAAACACATAAACATATGTATATAAAACATTTTAATCAAAATAACGAAAGATAAAAAAAAATTTAAATTTCGGAATGAATCATTGTAATGGTTTATTGAAAATACTGGGTGGGGAGGCATGGAAGCTGAAAATAGCCGGTTGGCACATCAGGGGCTGCATCATCATCATCATCAACATGAACATCATCATCACATTCAACAAAATCATCATCAACTTAGTCTATCCAACACTGGTATACCAGGACTCGATGTTGTAAGAGCCCTGCATCAGGTGCGTCATTCAAATAAATAACAACACAAAAAAATATATATATTATATTTAAAAAATTATTAATTAAAAAAATTAAAATATAAATAAATATACATTTATATAATTAATACTAACATAAAAAATATTTAATTTAAAATATTAACAAGTTTATTTTATATTTTTTATTTTACTTTTTATCAAATTAAATTAAATTCTCATAAAATGCTTTTAATAGTTATTTGATATTCTCATTAAGCTATATACATTTAAATTGAGAGTGAAAGTCATTAAACAAATAGACACTATTGTCTTTTTAATTTTTCATTATCATTTTTTATTTTATATATTTTCATCTAGAAATTTATTTATAATAATGCATTTTTTTTTAAATATTATTTTTGTTCATATGCCTGGAAGATAAAATGCAAAATAATATAAAATATAATACATATGAAAATTCCGGTAAAAGCCCAGGTAAAAAAATAAAAAAAAAAAAACATTTGTTGGATATGTATTTATATTTTTTTTTATTATTTTCTATTACTTTTATTTCTACCCTTTGATCGCAAGAGTCAAGGACGTTTACTCTAAAAACCTGGGTATAAATAAAATAAAATAAAATAAAAAAAAAAATCGTCAATCGAAATACAAAATAAAAAATGAATAAACACAATTTCAAGTTTTATCTTGTGAATATTGTTAAACTTATTTATTTCATATGTAACATATACGCTATGAAAATATCAGTTACATAATTACAAAAAAAAAAAAAAAATATATAACTAATAATAATAATTGAATGTATTTAATTTTTATTTTTTTAATTGTTAAAAATAGACAGTGATATCATTGAGATCAGCATTGGAATCATCACGTGAAGAATTACATAAACTTCGTAAAATAGTTAAAGATTACAAGGGTGAAACATACAGTGAAATTGTTGAACGATTGTCGTTGGAAAATCACGTACTGCGCCGGAAAATAATCAGGCGTGGGGATAATATAACTGATGGTGCATGTATCATCAGTCCAGAACAAAATCTCGATAGTACAACATCGAAAGTATCAATACCAGTAATGTCAGTTGATGCGTCAACGTCAAAGGATAAACATCAACAAGAAGATCATACTATGGAAAATACAGTAGAGATAAATAATGATGATAAGATCAAGGTCACTCATGAAGAATCAGCTGTTATCCTTGAATTATCAACAGCTGATGTTCAACAAGTGCTAACAAATAATAATGATGATGATGATAATAATAATAATAAATGTGAAATTATAAATATTGAACAACAGATAAATGAAGATTCATCAACATCATTGATACAAGATGTTGAATCTCCTGAACAAGAATGTGCTGGTATTATTTATCAAAATAATATTGATGATAATTTAAAAAATACAACAGATTCAAGATTTGATAATAATCCATCTCCTGGATGTACCAATGATAGAAATATTTGTACTGGTGAATCAGAAAATGATTCTGAAGAGTTAGATGACATTGAATTAATATTTACAACTGATGAAAATTGTCGTGAAATAAGTATGCAAGAAGTTCTGGTATCTATAACGGAACCTGAAAATTGGCAACAACCAACTAAAAAAATTGTATTACAAACATCACAAGAGCAGGATGAAACAATTGCCCATGACATTGAATTAGAATGTGATGATGATGAAGATGCTGATGCTGATAATAATGATGATGAAGGCGACGATGACGAGGACGATGACAACAATGAGCAAACAAATAATATAACAACAAAAACATGTACAAGCTCAGTTGACGAAGCTGGCTCATCACAATATTCATCTGTTGATCGTGGTGAAAATGCTGATCATTTTGATAGTGTCTCAAATCCACGTTTACAAAAAATATGGTCCCAATGCTCAGTTTTAGTTGAAACTGATATATCAAAATGTGGTGTATTGGATCAAATTGATCATCATCATTATCATCATCACCATCATCATCATCCAATTGTTCACAATACTGAACGTAGAAATACTGTTGCTGGTCCATCAACATCATACAGGTAAATATATATAAATGTGTATTTTAAAAAAATAGTACAATTTCATTATCAAAAAAAATAGTTCGACCCATTTTTTTTTCTTTTTTTTTCTTTTTATTTTTATATATTTTTTAGACCGATCATACATCGGGAGACACAGGGCAATTATGGAAGACGAAAATCATTAATACCATTGCGACCAATTATGGATAACTGTGCAAATGGTGCACGTAGAGAAAATGGTGTACAAACTGATATATCAGCATTACCATCACATTGGAAATCCGAAAGTTATCTTGCCCATAAAGTTGCACATACTTTTACCACATTACCCAGTAAATTTTCCTTACCAATTAATTCAGCTAATCGTTTAAAATTATCTGATAAAACACGTGAAGCTAGACGTGTTATGCTTTCTGATATTAGTTTTACAAGTATGGTACCCGAATTATCTAGAAGCGCTGATCATTTAACACTTGATCTAAAATGTCAGGTAATTAACTAATCAATTATTAAAAAAATATATATAGACATACATTATATCTAATAAATTATTGATTTTTAAAAATTGTTTTGTTTTTTTTTTTTTGTCCATTTAAATTTAGCAAACACCTGAATGGCATCGACCTGATTGTCCGATAACAACTGGTAATCAATGGCCAAAATCAAATATGCGTCTTGGCTTACATAGTCCATGTGAGTGTCGTGTATCAACTGAAATATTTTCATCAAGATTTCGTAGCTCTTTGGCATCAATTCCTTCACCAGTTTATGAAGTTGGTGGTAGTCCACCACCACGTCGTCAAACTTGGCGTACAACAAATCCATCATCATTTGAAACATGGAAACATGGTAGTAATATGCCATCAACATCACGTTTAACATGGTCATCAGTACCATCATCACCAACTCATACTTGTCCATTTTCAAGTAATAAAAAATTTACAAAAAATCCATCAACAAAATCACGTCAAAAAGTAACATTTCAAGGTAATTAATATATTTTCTTTTATCACATATATGTATATTTATTTATTTATTTAATTTCATAATAATAATAATATAAATTTAATTATTACAGAAGGACCAATGATACGCGGTAGTATGCCAAATTTACCATCTGAAATAAATTGTAGTGAGACAAGTGATTCAACTGAATCATTAATTGATGAAGCTGAAGCTTATTTACGACGTGGTATTGATTCAATACTTAAAATATCAAGTCCAGATCGTGATTGTTTATCTGGAATATCAACACGTCGTAGACGTTCACGTAGAAATTCCGAAACAGATGTAACTCGTAAGGATTTTTTACCAAAAAATGCAAGACCATTTTTACCAAAGGTAAATATCAAAATGTAAAAAAAATATAATATTATTCTTTTATTATTATAATAATCTTATTTTTTTGTTTGCTTGGTTTTTTTTTATCAAAGCATCCTCGCGATTTAAAACTGGATAATCTCGTGAAAGTAATATCACCTGAGGGAAAAGTTCTTCAGGGCAAGGTCAGATATGTCGGGCCACTTCCAGGCACTGAAGATATTCATGTTGGTGTTGAATTACCAACAGACACTGGCACAACAGATGGAAGTTTTCATGGACGAAGATTTTTCAACTGGTAATAAAATATTATTATTATTTTTATTTGAAAGAAAAAAGAATTCAATTTTCTTTTTTTTTTAAAAAAAAAAAAAAAGCATTGAGAAAAGTAAAGTAAATAAAAATAAAAAAGGAATAGTAGAAAAATAGTAAAAATAAAAAGTAAATATATATCTTTGATTTTAACTCAATTTATATCTTTCTTTGTTTCTTTTTTTTTATTTATTTTCTAGTGAACAAGATTGTGGAGTCTTTGTTCCATTCAAGAAAGTCATACTTGCCTGGTGTACCATTTAAACTTCACCATCAAACTTCTGATATATCGAAAAACCAATTTGCAATATTTTCAACTCAACCAACATAAAATATATTTCAATATCAACTGAACTGCAATTGGGATCAATGGAAATAAATCGACTTATTGCATATGCTTGTCAACGAAGGGAAAAAAAAAAAAATAAAATAAATTTGCTGTGAGTATTAAACAACTAAATATCTCAATTTTATTATATATAATTGACAAATATAAAATTTACTTTTTCAATCAAATCATTTTCAAAATTACGTAGTAAATATTTTTAAATTTTATTCACTCGTGAAATTAATAATCAAAAAAAATTAAAAGCTAAATGAAAAATTAAATTGAGATATTATAAAATTATGAATTATCAAAGAGCTTTGATAATTAAATAATAATTTCAAGAAAATACATTGTTTGAGGATTCTTGCTTCGGGCAAATCACAGCAAAGTTCGATAATTAATGATGACATATATTTAAAATAAATACATATATAATAAAAGACAAAGTATTAGAAGAATTGTTGGACGTACAATATTATTATTGATATTAAATTATTGCCAACTATGTCACAGGTAAATTCCAACAATTGCCAATTGTGTTTATTATTAAAAAATTACTATCTAATTTGTCACAAATTGTGACTAATTCAATGGGTATTAGCTTCCATGGAATATAATAATTTTAATAATTTCTTTCTTTTGCAAATAACAATTTGATTTTATTATTTATTGAAATTAGTATTTTCTGATAATCCAACAGTATTTAATTTCCAATGTTAGTATTTTTTTTTTTTTAATTTAGTTTAATTAGGTTTTTTTAAATACAATTTTTTATTTAGTATGATATTTCAAAAGTTATATAATAAATTCTGTAGTTATATTACAAACTCAATTAATTGTACTGATAGTACGCCTCTTATCCCAATTTCGCGTTGTCTATATCGAACTCTTGTCGACTTAAAACAATTCAAAATTCGTTATCGTTCCACTGGGTGCAAAATTAAGTTCCATCTTGCATGTCAACTTCGTACAGCACCTGTTAATGAGTGAGTGAATTTAATTTCATAAAATATACATGTAAAAGATAATTTATAAATATATTACAAACGCATTACAAATGCACAAATAATTTGAATCAATTAATAAAAATAGAATTAAATTTTAAAAAATTGATGTAAATAAATGTTTATAAAAATACACATTTAGGTATTTTTAGGAAAAAATGTATATAATGATAAATTAATTATATACTTTTTTTTTTCTTCTTTTAAATTGCCATTTTAGTACAACCTATTATCATTTAGTACAATGATTCAATTGTGATCGTGCTTTATTAATTTTATTTTTTTTTTTTATTATTATTTTTATTTTAAATTCTTTAATTATATTATTATAACAAAAAAAAAAAAAAAGCATCAACACGCAGTATTTTCTATTGACTTACAAAGAATATATATATATTTAATTTTTTTTAATTATTTTTTTTACGTTTACTTATATTTGAAAGAAAAAAAAAAAAAAAAGAGGTACTATTATTTTATTTTTTAAGATTCAACGTAAAGTTTTAAAGTTATATATTTTATATGGTGCAAAAGTGTATAATATTTGCGAAACAATCGGGCTTATATTGGATGTTTTTAATCTTTTTTTTTTTATTGGATTTTTTATCTATATATTCTTTTTTTTTTATCGAAAGATCTGTAGGTTTTTTTTTTTTTGATTCATCATGAAAAATTTATGTCATTATTAAACTTTCAATGAACATTTCGAGTAAATTTCTTTTTTTTTTTTTTGCATCAGTATTTAAAAATATTTCAGATATAATAAATTATTTTATTGTCCAATAAATTTATAGTCGAGTGAAGGTATTTGTTGATATTCAATCGAGTGAAATGATAAAAAAGAATATTTGTTACAAGGTCACATTAAAGCTTTGGCGTAACATTCAATCATTTCGATCGAAATATATATTCACTAAATAACAATGGTCAAATATTGTCCAGTAGATTTTTTTCATATCCTTTTTATTTATTTTTTTATTTAAAAAATTTAATACTTGGTATTTTCAAAATTAATACTTGTCATTATTTTTATTGGTTGAAATAAAATTTAAACCCCGTAAATTAATTAAATAGATAATAATTATTATTACTATTATATCAGGCAATCATAAATGTGTAAAAATAAATATAAAAATGAAATAATATAGAGTAAAAAAAAATAAAAATAATATAGTTAACAAAATAAAATGAATATTAGGAAGAAAAAAAAAGCTCTTAAAAAAAAAAAAGTTGCAAGTGTACCTGTTCCGATGATCGTGTACACAATTGATTATATTATTTAAAAAAAATTTTAGAGTGTCACGATCGGTTTATCCTTCAATATTTAGATTTCATTATTATTTGTATTATCATTATCATCATTATTGATAGATAAGCTAGCATCGTTATGTAAAAAGTAGGTCGAGGAGCTTTTGTAGTGAAGGTCTATAGTGTAAACATCTAAAATATTTTGGGAAAGCTTTTTAAGCATGTTTATAATTTGCTCATTTAAATTTTTTAGTCAAGTAGAAGCATCTATACTCAGTCATGTTAATTTTTTTTTTTTTTTTAACGAACCTACTATGCCCAAAATTTTTAATATTACTGAAATTAATCAAAAATTCTAATTGATCAAAAAAAATAAATGTATAAATATTATTGATACATTTAAAAATTAAAGAAAAGCTATAAAAAAAATTTACAATTGTGAATAAAAGCTCCTTCTTACTTTTGATCTTATTCAAAACTTTGCTAGCTTATAAATTATTATTTTTAAATCGCTCTTTATTATACGTATCAATGTATAATATTTGTGATGTTGATTCTATGAACAAAAAAAAAAAAAAAGAACAAGTTAAAAACAAATTAATTAGTCATTTCTTAAAATGATAATTAAATTTGTGAATGCAAATTAAATAATTTTATTAATGTTAATGCAAAAATAATAAATAAATAAAATATATGTTTATAAAAAAAAAAAAAAAAAAAGTAGTTGTGAGAAAAAATATTGATGTCAAAAGAAAATAAATAAATACAAATATAAGAAAAAATATATATATATATTTCAATGTCATAATAAATGTAGTGAGGCTTGATATTGGAAAAGTATTTTCGAGTTTGAAATTTGACTATGTAAGAAGAGATAGTTTGTCAGAAATCGAAATAGTTTTTAGAAGAAAAAAAATGAAAATTAATAATAATAATGCTATAAAAAATTTATACAACAAACAAGAAAGTTTAAAATATAGAAAAAATAATTGATAAATTATTTAAAATGATACTTAATTATTATTGATTTCGTTTATATAATTTATGATTAAATTTAAAAAATTATTTATTATTTTTTTTTTCATTTGTGACAGAGAATAATAAAGGCTTATAAACTTTCTCAATTAGTCGATTTCAATCTCGAAACTTTGAAAGTTTGTCAAAGCGTGATATTGACAATGCTCTCTAATTTGTGCGGTTTTGAAATGAAAGATAAAAAATGGAACAATGAAATAAAAATAAATAAATAAAAGACATAAATATGCAGATTATTAAGCAGAAAATATTTCATCAAATAGCTTTTTCTCTGATACTTAATAAAAAAAAAACTTGCAGCAAATTAAAAAAGAATATATTTTTCAAAAAAAAAAAAAACTATCAACAGTAATTTAAATATTAAAAAAAAAATAAAAACAAGCTGAATATTTAAAACATTTAGAATACGAAACGAGTGTTGAGATAATTGAATTGAAAAATAATTATTGATTGTGTGTGATTTTAGTTTGTTTGTGAAAATTAATTTAAACAAAAAAAAAAAAATGCTACAAATTGAATAATGTAATTGAATGATAATGAATATGTTTTGGCTTTATAAAGAACTGATGTACCGAAGATGAAAAAAAAAAATAAATATATGAAAAAATAAAATAAAACTTGTTTTCAAATGTTTTTATTTAATAACAACCTTTATTTACAGATATATTGATTTATTATTAATTATTTAAACACCAAGAATATATTGTTAAATATTTATATTCATTGATTAACTGGATAATCAGCAAACCAACTGAATGCACCATTATTACCAGTTTGTGCTCCAAAATCAACATAATCCATTATTTGTGAATTTGATCTTTCAATTCTTGGTACTTGACTTTCTGGCTCATTTTGATGAACAACATAGGCTTCAGTTTGTCTTGGTAATCTTTGAACTTGTTGTACAACTGGACTTAATTCAAATACATCAAGTCCATCAATTGGTATTGCAATATATTTTCTTCCAGCAATTGTCATTGATACTCCAAGTATCAAAAATACTAAAAAACTCTTAAAAAAATTAAAAAAAACTTTAATTAATTTATAATTTAAAAAGTAAATAATTATATTAAATTAATAAAACAAAAGTTTATTCTACAAATATATATACATTAAATAAACTAAACTAAATTTTCATGAGTTAATATTATAATATTTCTCATTTATAAGTTTTTAGTTTTGAAACAATTTTGTTCATGATATGCAATTTTAAATAAAGGTTCATTCCCCGGACAATAATCCCATTGGATTACCTGTATGATGACGTAGTTATGGAAACAACAATAATTATACAGACAGAGAGCATTGAACACATACATATCACTTGAACAAGTTGAGTTTAGACAACTTGATACAACAAGAACGTTAACCCAATTCCATTATGATATAATAATTAAAAAAAAAAAAAAAAAACAATTATTACGAGTATCAGTTTCATATGTTAAATGTCATTCATGATAATTAATTATTTTTGACTTGACATATATATTTTGATGAATTATTTACTCACGGATAAACAGAGAAAAAAATAATTATGTTTGTTAAATGCTGGAAGGCAAAATGGTCAAAATTAATTAAATAATTAGACCAAATTTACTCAATTAAATAATTGTTTCAGCTTGTTTCAATAATGCTAACGTAAATTATTTACTCATTGCCATCAATGCAGTGTAATATTTATTGTTAGTAAACATTTTTTTTAATTAAATAAAAATTGACAGATTAATTAATTTAAAAACAAAAAAAGTAAATGTAAATTAAAAAATATATTTACCAAAGAATTCATATTCCAATTATTTGTTTAACACTGCAGCAACGAGTTTAGCACTGAATTTAAAATCATTGAGTCAAGTGATTTTATACAATTTCTTGTCTATATTACTTTCACAGATTATTCAATTATATTTCACGAATTTCTCGTAAAATACTACTTGTAAAAAAAAACAATACGTAAAATAAATTATATAAAATACCATGAAAAACAAGTAAATATTCAAATATAAAAAAAAAAAAATTTAATTAAATATTATTATTATTTATTTATTGTATGGTATCGTTGTTTATGATCATGTTTTTTGTGTTTTTTTTTTTTTATTTACCTGTGGTTTGTCTAGCCCGACTCTCAATTCCCGGAAATAATTTTATAATAAAAAAAATTATTATAAAGAAAAATTAAATAAACTTTCTGAAAATGTTTTTTAATCAATATATATATATTTATTTGTTATTTATTTATATTATCAACAAAGTTGAGTCTTTTTTTTTTTTTTCTTCTTATTTTAACAACAGCTTACTTATTAAGATTGATCGATGATTTGATAATTTAATGATTAAGTCAACCGGGTATAATGACATGAAAATGATAAGAAATGAAAAATAATAATGCTTTTTTTCACAGAGAACGAAAAGATAAAAAATAAAAAAATAAATTTGTATCTCTGGAAAATATGCAGCTTTATAACACGCTATTCAATTGAATTATTAATAATATTCAACATTTTTTAATATAATAATTCTTTTTTTTTTTTCTTTAAACTCTAAGAATACGTATACTGCGATTCGCAATAATTTTTAAGGCACGTGTAGAATACAGTTATACATTAGCGAGAAAATATTTCTATCTCAATATCAATTTAAGTGATAAAAAAAAAAAAATACTTTGTATATCAAGGGCATCCAACATTTATTTCCAATAAATAAATAAATAAAATACGCAACACGTGGATGACCTTGACAATACATACTTTTTTTTATGAAAATGAAAAGAAAAATAAATAATAATAAAATAAAAAATATAAAGGTAGCTTTTGAAGAAGCATTAGAAAATTTCCATTTCAGATTCCACTGATTCTTCCTCAAACTCCATACCACCTGGTATTGCATTTGATGTTGGCTTCCATTGTGAATTTCCATTTGTTGAATATTCAATTTTATCACTATCTTTATTATAAATTTTATTATCCTTTATATTTTGTTCTTTCTCAGCTTCAATCAATTGTTGAGAAGAATATTTTACTGGTGTTACTAAGTCAATTTCTTCAATAACACTATTGTCATATGACTTCTGTAATAAATAATGAATAATAATATTTTTTTTTTAATAAAAAATATAACTAAGTAAATTATAAAAATACCTTTGGTGTAACAAGATCAACATGTTCAATGACCTTTGATTTTTTTAATTTTTCTGGTGTTTCATTATCCAACATTGTTGTATTTTTGTTACTATCAGATTTTATTGGTGTGGGACTTAATGAACCTTCATGACTTCGTCGAGATAATGAAATTGTTGAACTTGATGTTGACCAAAGTCCTTCTGATTCCACTACAGCATAGCCATCATCAACCATTTGTTTTCCTACATTAATATCCTAAAAAAATTATCAATAAATTATATCAATTATTTTATTGTATAAAATATTTATTATTATTTACTTGTCCATCATTTTTATCATATAAATCAACACAAGGTATTGGTGATCCTTCTCTACGTGAACAACCAACACCTGATGTACGCTCTTTGTATCTACGAACTTTGGCAATTAACACTTTCCAATCAGCACACCATGTTAAATCCATAAATGCTGTTATTGCATCATTACTCCATGTTTTAGATCTGTAAAAATTAAAAAATTAAATTAAATATATTAATATACAAATTAAAAAACAAAATTTGAATATATATATATTTTTTAAAACACAAATTCATGATAAATGTTTGATAGAAAATCATGAAATTTGTGAATAATTATTTCTCTTGGGATTGCTCAAACCAACAATACATCGACATACATTGTCTCTCGAGAATACACGTGGAAAATCACTATTATAATTAAAATATTTTAATAATAAAAATAAATAAAAATTATTCAAATAATATAAAAACCTTGAAAACTTTAAAAAATTAATTTTTATTTTATTTTCTTTCATTTTATTTATTTATTTTCTTTTTGCTGTTTAATAAACTTGCATACTCAAGGTTTCTTATATATTATCAAAGTTTTTTTTAAATTAATATGAAGCTCAATTTTAGTTTTAATAAAAAAAAAAATAAACAAACAAATGATATGAATATAAGTAAAAAAAAAAAAACAATTAGATCAAAAGAAATAAATATTTACAATGATATTAAAAATGATAGAAAATTATATATTTATTTAAGATAATAATAGTGAATAAATCCTTATTATGACAAATAAATAGAATGAGTGAATGGCAGGTAAATGATGCCTCGAGGTT
The DNA here is from genome assembly GCF_014905175.1 of Aphidius gifuensis. NCBI lineage: Eukaryota > Metazoa > Arthropoda > Insecta > Hymenoptera > Braconidae > Aphidius > Aphidius gifuensis. The sequence continues at coordinate 22,634,336 of NC_057788.1, read as the reverse complement.
GACTATATGCCATTTATAAAATAAGCATACAAGTATCTCGTGTGTGGTATTTTATATGCTTTTTTTTTTTTTCTTCATTTCAAGTGTGTGCCAGAATGAAAATGCGTGTATTCAGCAAGTGTCTTTTAATACAAAATGACTTGGAATTTCAGGCTGATCTTCAGTCGTGTTTTGAACTCATAAACGTTAGCATGACCTTTTTTTAATTAGATTCATCAAAAAACTCATCAATAAAATATATATAATAATTTAATTATTTATAATTATCATTGAATAATTAATTTGTTTTTATTTTAATTTCAATCAAATATTGTGATTGATGAATGAGAATATATGTTTATATATTTGTTGATTAAAAATTAGTGAAAACCACAAAGCTTAATATATCGAGGTAGATTATGCCTCATTGAATTTCAGTGACGCTTTTGATAAATTATTCTAAAATCAGCGATTAATTTGTGGTGTGTGGAATCGATCCAACCACAACAACAGTAATTTTAATTCGAGGTGAGTCAAGGACTACACATAATTATTATTCTTTATGGTGTATTTGTTTGATAATTAAATTTAACAAATAAATATATTAATTATTTTAAATATCAAATCAACAGCACATGAACATCTAATAGATTATTGCATTTTTATTTTTTTTATTTAGCATGCTTTATCTACCACCTGTTTTTTTTTTTTTTTTTTGTCATTTTTCCTCGCTGATAAATTATTATTATCTTTTCACTGAAAAATACTGTGTCAATTTATTTTCATATTGTGTTTTTTAATCAAATTTTCCTTGAATTAATATCGTTATTTTGTGAATAGTAATTTTTTAATTAAATTAAAAATAAATGAACTGTTTTTTTTTTTAAATACAATGGAATGCACTTTGTTAAATTAAATTTCTAAAAATAATAAACTCATGTAAATTTAAAATTAACTAAATAAAAAAATTTATAGAAAAGAAAAGCAATCAGAGAAAAATAAATACATATATATATTTTTTCAAAATAAAATAGAAAATAGAAAAAAAAAATATTTGTAAACTACATTTGCATACATTTCAATTGCCAAAGAGTTATTTGGAATATAGCCAAACATAAAAAACAAGAATGAAATTTATGATATTTAAAAGCTGATAAATTAATCTAAATAATATTATAATAATCGCATTGTGCGCATTTCCTGATTCAATAATAAAATTAAAAAATATAATATTTATTTATTTAGATATGACTGAAGCAGTAAAAAAAAAAAAAAAAAATGTTTTTAAATAAATTAAACAGTGGTTTAATATTTATGAAGGTATTGAGAAAAAGCATAAAATAAAATGATAATGAAAAAAGAAAAAAAAAAAACCAACAACTATTATAATGTCTGATAAGCAATTTTAATTTTCAAAAGTTTATCGTGTGGTTGTTGGCACTCTTAGTGATAGGCACGAAAAGTTAAGCCGGTTTAATTACTGCGCGTGCCAAAACACGATGTGTTTTACTATTCACTAATACACTAGTTCAAACTTGATGATTTTACAATTACACTACAATCATGCATGACCGAAATAATTTTACCTCTCATGTATTCGACCCACTAAAAATCAAAATTTTACTCTTCAAATTATCCATCCCCATATAATTCCATAAAAAAATAAAAAAACACTTTTAAAAAAAATACCATCTGATACTCGATAATAATTATTATTCAATTTTTATATTTAATAGAGTGTATAAATATTTTTTTTTTTTTTTTAGAGTGAAAATTGTGCACTATGTTTACTCAAGGTTGATAGAATGTAAAAAAATTATTTGCCAATAAAGTCTACTATATTTCAAACAACATAGAATTCACTGAAATATGAAATAATAAAATTTTTAATATTCCAGATATTTGTTTATTAAATAAACACTGTATATTAATTAGAATAAATATCAACAATGGAATTATTAGTACCAACAGTATCTGATATTATTTTTAAATACTCATGGACAATTAAAAATTATAAAAAAACAATATCGAAAAACCATACAATTGATAGTCCAAATTTCGATATTAATGTGAATAATATAAGCAGCAGTTGGAGTTTGTCAATAAGATTTTGGAAAGGACCCGAAGGTATGAAAAGAAAAAACCTTTATAAATTTAAGAAAACATATAAAGCAATAAATATTTTTTCATTTACAGGAAAAAGAATAACAAATCCAGTTGTATTGTGTTTGAATATGTTAAATTGTACAGTTGATGAGATTGAACAGGCAAATATACGTTTTCAATTTGGTATATTTAATACAGCAACAAATCATTGGGAATATTGTCAAGTTAGTCGTACAATATTAGAATTAAAAACAACATCAAATATAATATCACTTGGTTATCGTGATTTATCAATTGTTGATAAACATTTTAAAAAGAATGGTGATGTATTATTAACAGTTAAAATTCAAATAATACAATGTGACAATGAAAAGCACAATTTATCACAGGTATAATAAAAATTAAAAAAAAATTAATGAATTTTTGATTTATAATTAAAAATAATTTCAAGTATAATTTAATTGGGTCAAATATTTTATGATAATTTACTTTTTAAATAAAAAATGACATTGAATATTAATTTAGGATATGGCAAGATTGCTTAAACATCCAAAATTTGCTGATACAAAGCTAACATGTGGTGGATCAAGTCACATAGAAATTCCTGTTCATGGAAGTATTATTGTTGCACGTAGCAATGTACTTGCTGATATGATTATACCTGTTGATGATATTGGTATTGCAAGTAATTGTCATAATAAAGAGGATGATGAATCAAACGAACGAGTGAATATATGATACAGGATTTTACTTTTCATTTTGTTGTTATAAATATGTTTTTTATTATTTCATCTTCTTTGAATTTAATTTTTATCATTGATAATTTAATAATTTAATAAAAATTTTTAGCATGTGCTATTCTATTTTTTTTTTTTTTTCAAATTGCATTTCAAATAAAAAAAATATTATCGAATTTTTTTCTTTTTTATTATTATATGTGCTTGTTTAATTGAATTTATTGGCTTTGTTTGTTGTTCAGTGTTATGTGTGAAGACGATTCAAAAGGTTTTTTATTTTATTTTATTTTATTAAATTTAAGAGAGAGAATTTTGTTTAAATTTTACTGAATCCTATCAGGTTTCTTCCTATCGTTTTACTTTGGCACTACCTGATCTTTCACGTGAATTAACTGAGGAATTGCTGAGATATATTTACAGTGATCATATTGATAACTTGGATAACTTGGCAAGTCAACTATTGTCCTTGGCCGAGAGATTTCATATAGAAGGTAAAATCAATATTATCAGGATTCCAGAATTTTATAGAGATAAAAATATAATACAGACGTGTTATAATGATATAGGTCTTAAAGAACACTGTGAGAGAAATTTAATCGAATCATTGGTGCCAGATAATGTAGCATCATTACTTTTAATTGCTGATGAATTTAGTTGTGACTCTTTAAAACGTGCTAGTCTTGCATATTGTGAAGAAAATGCAATGTGTATTCATAAAAATTTTACATGGAAAATTATGGAACAAGTTAATCCAGAATTATTTAATGAAGTATGTGAAGCTGGTATTGGAAGTTCAACTTCAAGTAATATTGATGACAGTGAATTGAGTAATTAATTAAAATTAAATAAATAAAAAAAATATTTATGACTGTGTTAATGTATGTATAAATAAAGTAAATATATATTTAAAAACTTACATTGGATTAATATTGGCAACACAACATTCAACTGCTTGAAAAGTTAAACTTAAAAAATCAGTTCTTAGCTCCATGATTGAATCACGTTTGACAATTTGATGATCACCATAATCAAGAAAAAATACTTCGTATTTATCATCATCTTTAATGTCCATTATTTCACCACGATACCATTTGTTATCAAAAGTATATTTTGTTGCTACTATTTGACCTTGTGTTATCTGAAAAAAAATATAATGTTTTATGTAATTAAATCTTTGAGCTTGTGTATAATACAACTATTATTATTATTATTATCATTTTTATAATTCTTACATCTTTTAAATTGTGCATCTCTTGATTTTCTTGGTTTTCATAATAACTTGTCATCTCTTTGACAAGTGCATCTAGAGCTAAAGTACCTGTACCAACAACTTGAATCCAAAACTGATTTGGTGTTGTAACAGCACTTACATAAACTTCCATAGTTCCTTCTGATTAAAAAAAATTGAATTAATAATTGAATCATTAATTTAATAATTATTAATAATACCATGTATATCCAATTTATCTTCAGAATGAACTTGAGCCTCTGTTTGACTAACAGCTGAATTTCTTCTTGAATTTTTACCACGTACTGGTCGTGATAATTGTCCAGCTTCTAGTTTTTTTTTAGCTAAATTAAATTCTTCAATTTTATCTTCAATCAAGTCAGTTGCTTTTTTTATTTGTTCTTTTGTTCCTACGATAATTAATCTTCGTTGATCATCTAAAAATAAAACAAAAAATTAAATGATTTATTTACAATGAGGTTTATATATTTATTTTAAAAGTGTCTACCATCATTTGGACTTGAATTTTTATCCAATATTATTTTAGCTCTTGTTATTGCTTGAATATCATTAGCCATTTGACATCTATCAGCTTGCATAATTGAATAAAATTTTGTTGGCACATATAAATCATAATTAGTGACTAATGGCTGATTGTTAATTAAATTTTTAATCATTGCTTCAGCTAATTTAACACCCTCTTGTTCACCACGTATATAACAAACACGAGTTGGTTTTTCAACATTATCTTCAGCAAAATTTATTTTTGTTGATGTATTACTTTCAATATTTTTAATTGTTTGTCCACCACGTCCAATAATCATTGGTATAAATTGTCTTAGTATAGGAACTTCCAAAAGTACTTGATCTCTTTTTTTTGATTTTGTTCTAATTGAATTTTTCGAATCATTTTCATCCTATTAAAATTAAAAAAAAAAAACAATTATTATAATAATAATACTATCACTAATAATAAAAATTATAATAATAAAATATTTATTTACCTTTTTTAAGAGAAAATAAAGTACACCAACACTAATGCCTGACAATGAAATACCAATTAAAATTGGTAAAGTTATTTGTTTAAATAATAACTTCATTTTTTTGTTACCTAATTAAAATAATAAATTTAATTATATTTATATTATTTATAATATCAATAATAAATCTATCAATTTATTAATTTTTATAATTTTTAGGTGATGTAATTTGAATGTAACCTCAAAAATATTCGAAAAACTTCAAATAAATTTGATCAAATAAATAATCAACAAAGACATTATTATTAATTTATATTTATTATTTAATTTACTAGTACCTACCAAATTAATTACTCAAAGTTGACAATTAATTGTTGAATTATTGTTTATTGTTTTAAATATTAACAAGAGGAGAGAAAAAAAAATGAAAACATAAAACCGTTTTGTTTGAAAGTGAACAGTGCTGCCAATGGCCTTGACTCATCCGCGCGCGGGACTTTATTATTATTATTGTGATTATTATGAAAATTTTTTTTTTCCCTTTTTCCTCAATGTATTATCTCTTTTTTTTATATTGCTTATTAATAATGAGTAATGAGTGCTGAAAAAAATTTATAAATAACCACAACAATAATGTAAAAGTCTACGAACGTTGAGTCATTTAAATGAGTCATAAATTATGACATCATAAGTCATTAAACTAAACACTTTTTATAAATAAATAAATTTGATTATACCTATATGTAATTGAATTGTTTAAATTGTTTTTTTTTTCAAGTACATTCATGTAATTAAATTAGTAAAAAAATTTCTATTCAAAACGCAGTGAATTTATGAATTTATTATTTTATTACTTACATTCAAGTTATCTAGTTGATGTTAATGATAATTTTGCAATGAATACACCTGACGTAATAAACAAGTTTAGAATCTTACTAGCAACCTCAAGTAAACCATTTCCCAAGACGAGTTCCAAGATAAAAAAAAAATTTTAAAACACACACAACACACACATTTTAATTTTATTTATTTTTTCGTTTTTTATTTGGCTCAACTAATCCATCAATCAAAATACCCATTGATTTGTTTATTTTTAAAATTAACCAGAAGCCTTAAAATAGCTTTAAAAAAATAATATTATAATATATAATTAATTGTTTTTATTTGAGTTTAAAAATATTTAATTTATTTTTATTTTTTCTATTTTTAAATTATCATTAATATTTATGCAAAATATATAAAATTAATTTGACCTAATTATTTATTTTTAGTTGTTGTTAAAATAATACATCAAAAGAAGAAAAAAAATTATAATTTAAATGTATATTAGAGCTTAAAATAATAATAATAGTAAATTATAAAATTTCGATTTTATATATTTTTAAAAAATTTATTCAAGTATCATTTTAATTATAAATAAATTTTCAAACTTCAATCATTTATAAGATAAAATATACGCATGTATATATAAATAGTTATTTCGCTGTTCTGTTTTCCTGATAATGTCTAAGCATTTGTGCTTACACATCACTGTATAATAATGTAAATAAAATACTTTTTGCATGTACCAACTCTTCTACAATACACATCATAGACTAACATATACTTATGTTTAAAAAAAGTGTGTATTAGTTTTATATATATAAATATATTTGTGGGTACCTATGTACTAATAATTTACAACTCTTTTTATTCTATGTTGTCCTGTTAAGGTCTATCATGAGTCAGTTCAATACCTGCATTTTGCTCTCCTTGTATTGTAGTAGATAGAAATTTTTTTTTCTATCGTACAAGTATCCCACAAACATATCAAAATCAATTGACATTTTAATAAGTAAAAAAATAAATAAAAAAATAAAAAAATAAATGAATAAATAAATAAATAAATAAATAAATAATATCATTCAAAATCTTAGTTCAAGTTATTTCGAAATTTCGATTTTTTAATTTTCTTCTTATCAATTATTTGCAGTTGGGCTAATGTTTTTTTATTTTTTCTACAACGAAAAATACAGTTTCGATTTCGTCGTTGTTGTAACAATGGAATTTATTCTAGACCCATTGGCTTCTGTTTTCCTGTTACGCGACGTTTCGAAATGTCTATGAAGCGTTACAATTCACCCACAATAGGTATACATTTATTATGTTATATATCCTATTTTGTAACACACAGTTCACATACATGCTATATGTGGAAAAAAAAAATCATAAAAATTATGTCAATAGTAATGCAAGAGCTTTTTGTACTCGCATATTATCCTGATTTTATAGAAACGATTCGTCGTCATTTCAAACAACAGCTATCGTTTATAATTACTGATGATAATTTTGCAATATGATAAGATAATAAAAGTCATATTGATTTGACATTAATATTAATAAATTATTAAAAATTTTAAATTATTTTAAATTATTAATATTAATGTCAAATCTATTTGACTTTTATTATCTTATCAAATAGCAAAATTATCATCAGTAATAATATAATAATATAATTTTTTATTAATAATATATATATTTTTTTATAATAACAATAATAGTTTTATAAAAAAAACTAAATGAAAAAAAAATAGAAATTATATTTTTTCGAAATTATTTCGATTATATGCTTTATTTTGTTATTTAAATTTCGATTTTTTTTTCCATTTCTATTGGTTTTTTTGTTGGCTTGTCAAGTGACATGTTAATGATGAATGAATTTTACTGAGTGAAATGTCCGTCACTCAGAGAAAAGTAACGTCTTCTTGGACCAGTTGGACATGACAACGAGAAAGTGGCTTGATTAACGTCTACAACAACAGCATGTACAATCATTTCGATTAAATTTTTCAAATAACCTTGATAATATTTTGTTAAATAAACAAATAATATTTATTAATTTTGATATTAATTTTTGTTCAATAAATAATACTGTTTGATATTTATTTTTGATATTTTTTAAAAAATCAGATCATTATTTGTTTATTCATTTTATTGGTGATACGTATCATTGGGTTAGACCCAGTTAATATTAAATGAACACATATGTGAAATCAATATGATCATCCAGGACAAGGACATGATACTTTAGTCACATTTTTTTTTTTGTAAAAACAAAAAATATTCGTAAACAAAAATATTATTTTGATATTTTTGGAATAACCAAGATATTAGTGTGGCAAACCACTTCTAATTATTTTATTTTTCTTTATTTTTGTTATCAGTATACGCCTGCGTGGTAAATCCTTGTTTGACGTTGATTAATTCACGAGTGGTTATATAAATACACCGGGTTGATACTTTGATATCAGTTAACAGTTTTATAAAGTTATACTGATAGCCAAGAGATACATACTTGAGAAATATAACTTTTACTTTGTTAAAGTTAATAAAATAATTTATAAATTTTAAACATCATTATGACAAAACCAAAAGTTCTTGTTAATAGCTGTGATGCACCACAAGCTGGTCTTGATCTTCTTCGTACCAAGTAATTTAAATAAATAAGAAATATATATTTTTTTCTTCAACAAGAACATTAAAATATTGTCAAGTTATTTTAATGTTTTATTTTTTCAGGTGTGATTTAACTATTCTTCCAGATTGTAATCCAACACGTCAACAAATTTTAGATGCTATTCCAGGACACGATGCTATTTTTCTTGCTGTTCATGAGACAATTAACTCTGAATTTCTCAATGCTGCCGGTAATTTTTTTCATTGCTAGTCGTATTTTGTTAAACTTGTATAATTGTTTTTTTTTTCTATTATTTCTCAAGGAACAAGTCTCAAAGTAGTGTCAACAATGTCAGCTGGATATGATCATCTTGATGTACCTGAAATAAAACGTAGAGGTATTAAAGTTGGACATACACCAGATGTACTAAATGCTGCAGTATCAGAAATTGCTGTGATGCTTTTATTAAATGCTGCAAGACGTGCACATGAAGGTCGAAAACTTCTTGAAGCGTAAGTAATAGAATATTTAATTTAAAAATTAAATTTAAATTGTTTATTTTTATTCAAGTGGTCAAATAAATAAGAGTCCATCATGGTTATTGGGTCACGATTTACGTGGTTCAACTGTTGGAATTGTTGGTCTTGGTGGTATTGGACAAGCAACTGTTAAAAAATTAATACCATTTGAAGTTAAAAAATTTTTATATACTGGTCATTCAAAGAAAAAAGCTGGTGATGATTTGGGTGCTGTATTTGTATCATTAGATCAATTATTAGAAGAAAGTGATTTTATTATTGTAGCAACACCTTTGACAGCTGAAACACGTGGACTATTTGATGATAGCATGTTTAATAAAATGAAAAAAAATGCTATTTTTGTAAATGTTGGTCGTGGTGGTGTTGTTAAAACTGATGCTCTACTTAAAGCACTTAAAAATGGAACAATTTTTGCTGCTGGATTAGATGTTGTTGATCCTGAACCTTTACCAAGAGATCATGAATTATTGAGCTTGCCTAATTTTGAAATTATTCCACATCTTGGAAGTGCAACTATCAAAACACGAAATGACATGTCAACTGTTGCTGCAAAAAATATATTAAATGGTTTAGATGGTCTTCCATTAATTTATCCACTTTAAAATAAAATTAAAAAAAACTTTTCTGACCTCAATCATTCCAAATGCTATGAATATTTTTTTTTTATAATATACATATTTAATATACCATTATAATAATAAAAATAACTTAAAGCATAAAATTTAAAAATTATGATTATTTTTTTCAACTATTTTTACAATTGAGTAAAAAATTTATATTATTTGATAAACAGCTTTGTTTTTGTTTTTTTTTTTAATTTTTGGAACAATTGTCTTTCCACATAGTATCAGCCTCATTTTTATGATTACAATATTTATTATAGATTTAAAATATGTTAAATCACATAATGCTTTTGGGATGTCGTGCGATTTAATTAACTTATCACCGATAATAAACCACTGATAATCATCAAGCTTCTACAACAGCATTTTTAAGTTTACAAAGAATAGGATCAATTCTATCTTCAAGTGATAATATATGACCTGTATTGCTTTCAATTGATGCTATGAAACTGACAACAAGAGGCAATTTATTCATCTGTACCACCTAGAAATAATTAAATATTAAAATATTTTATCATCATCAAGTTATTAAATTAATTATAATAATTATTACTTGATAACCAGTGTACATGCAAATAATTGTTTCATTTTTTCCAAGGCCAAGTTTACTGCCTTGATCAGTTGCCATTCCAAATGTTGATAAAAAACTTGGTCTTGTTGCTACATCTGGTACATTGTCATTCGAAACTGATACAACTGGTACACCATCTCTGTCTGTTATCAATATACCATGAAGACCATCAACACTTTGCATAATTTGTTGTAAAAAATTTTTCAACTCCTTTTGTTTAAATAAAAATAAAACATAACCTTATTATTATTATCAAAAATTAATTGTCAAATATTTTTTTTTAATTATAACGTTGATCTTGAACATCAACTTACCACTGTCATTTTTAATAAATTAATCTATATTATTTAAATGTACAAAACAATGAAATAATTAACAACTAATCTAATGACAAACAATTGTGTTTTTATTATTGTGCAGTGACAAATGTTTTTTATTATTTTTTTTTTTTTTTTATAATACACACATACACCGCTGTGACTCACACATATGTATATTTGTTTGTTTTTTTCTTTCCTCATAGTTTAACAACAAAAATAATTTGTTAATAATAATAATGAAAAATAAATAAAGTATAGCTAAATTTAAATTAATTTAATTTATTTATTAATATATAAATTAAATTGAATAATGTAAATTAATAATAAAATGTAATGAAAATTAAAATGAATGTTATCACAATTAATTGAAATAAAAATACAATTAAATAATGTTATTTATTTGTTTCTTGTAATTTTTTGTTTTTATCATTGTAATTTTCAATTGTCGAATCTGAACAACTACCCATTGAAAACATTTTTGGTATATCTTGTCCATAATAAATTTTAGAATTTGTTGATAAACTTTCATATTTTTTTAATTCTAAAAATTCTTTAGTTAATAATAATTTATTTGCTTCAGCTTGTCTTTGCATTTGATAAAAATCAGCATCACTACGACTTTTACCTTTTGCTAAATGCATTTCATCTTCAATAAGTGCAATACGTTGTAATGATTCTTTTTCCATAACTTTTTGATTATAATGTATTTGTGCAACTTCTGATTCTTTTTCAGCTTCTATAATTGCTTTTTTTCTATCTGTTTCAGCATCTTTTTCAACAACTTTTTGATGTTGTACAGAAATAAGTAATTTTGTTTTTTCAGCTTCCCTAAAATAATAATAATAATTAAATAAATTATTTAAACAAAACCATTATAATAATTATTTTTAATTATTATTAATCTTACATTAGTTCATAATTTTTTCTGATTGCTTCTGGTATTTTTGGTTTAGTTACACGAACAGCTTGAATATTTAAACCTGGTGCAAGTTCATTTAAATCTCTTTGCAATGCTGTCTTTAAATTTTCATCAATTTGATCAAATAAATCAATATATACTTCATGAAGATTATGAACTGAACAAAATTGATTTAATTCATGATGTACTTTGTTAAATATTAATGTACGATCATAATCAGCTGTAAAATTTCTGACCATATTATAAACAGCATTTGAATCAAGAATATTAACAACTTCAATTCTATCAAAATAAATCATAACACCACCACTAGTACCACATGGTACATTTTTAACTTCATCAGTTTGTAGAGTTACTTGAACAGATCTATATGTTGTCAACAATGGAATCATCATATGAAAACCAGGATTGCTTACATGTGGCAATAATGCTCCTCCCTATAATTTATAACATACAATTATTAATAATTAATAACAATAATAAAAAAGAATAACAACAAAATGATAAATACCCTAAAGTAAACACCGACGTGGCCTTCATCAATTCGATGAATGGCAAAATTAAAAACAGAAGCCAGACCAATTAATAAAGTGACACCAACAATATTTTGATTAATCATTTTTTATTGAAATTATTATTTCAATTGTCTAAATCTAAAAACAATAAATATTTATTTATACACAAGGCTATTTATTTTATTAATATTTTTTAAAAATATGTAAATTAACAAACCTGATTGATGATTATTGAAAGTATATAAATTTAAATGATTGTATAGTAATATAAATGTTGTTTTGTCTATTTAATTATTGTATTAATACATAATTATTATAAATTGATAAATAATAATTTTTAGGTAGTTTAACCAGTCGCCATTGACCACGAATCACTTATACAAACACATGAACTTACACTTATACATTTGTTATTATCAACTACGGAGAAACCCGATAATTCTTCGAATATTTTCGAGATCCGGTGCTTTCCATGTGACAAACACGTTGGCATTTGATTATTTTTATTATTGACAACTTATTTTTATTTATTTATAAGTACCTTAATTGGATTCAATGTGATATAACATTATAACTATCATTAAAATGACAAATAGTCAAGGCTAAAGTTTGAGAGACACGCCTTGGCAACACAGCAACTTTTTTTTTTTTCTCATTAATTTTTAATAAATAAGGAAAAGAAGATTTTGTATATTGTCAATGATAATTTATCATTCTTTGAAGTAAAAAAAAACAAACAAGTTAGTTTTGACTCTCTTAAATATATAAGTACTAATAATAAATTATATTTTTCAGTATCAGATATGTCTCTAATACAAGGAATCAAATGGGCCATCTTGTTATTCATTTTATTGAGTGGTATATTTTTTGAAGCACCATTAAATGTTCAATCATTTAAACTCAATATTTTGCACACAAATGATATGCACTCCAGGTAAAATATGATAATATAAAATCAATGCTTTGTTTATATCTCTTTTTTTTTTTTTTTAGATTTTTGGAAACTTGTATAAATAAAAATACATCAAATGAAAAATGCTATGGTGGATTTCCTCGTCTTGTAACTCTCATAAATCAAGCAAAGAAGTCTGATAATTCAACAATATTTTTAAATGCTGGTGATACATATCAAGGTACTTACTGGTTTACAAAATACAAATGGGAAGTTGTTGCAAGAGGCTTAAATATGTTAAAACCTGATGCAATGGTAAGTTAATATTATCACAATATTATTATTACAACAATTGATAATAAAAATAAAATATTTTCAGTGTCTTGGAAATCATGAATTTGACAATGGTATAAATGGGCTTATTCCTTTTCTTGAAAATGCATCATATCCTGTACTTGCAGCAAACTTGGATTTAACAGAAGAACCTGAATTAGCTGTAACTGGAATAAAAAATAGTACAATCCTAACAGTAAATGATTATAAAATTGGCATAATTGGTTATCTGACAAACCAAACAAAACTAACTTCTAGTTCTAGAAATGTCAAGTTTCTTGATGAAGTTACAGTGATTCAAGAAGAAGCTAATAAACTTAAAGCTGATGGTATAGATATTCTGATAGCATTGGGTCACTCTGGCTACAAACTGGACAAAATAATTGCTGAACAAGTTGATGGTATTGATCTTGTAATTGGTGGCCATTCACATACTTTTTTATACAGTGGAAATCAGTCAAATTATGATACACCTGAAGGACCATATCCAACTAAAATCAAACAAAAAAATGGTAAAATTGTTTATGTTGTCCAGGCTTCAGCTTACACCAAGTACATGGGACATGTTGTCGTTAATTATGATGAGAAAGAAAAAAAAGTAATAAATATTACAGGAAGTCCAATTTTAGTTGATGATAGCATTGAAAATGACAAAGATGCTGTGGCTGAATTTGAAGAATTTCGTTTGCCAATAAAAGATGTAGAAGAAAAAATTGTTGGCTCTAGTTTAGTTCTCCTTGATGGAAAATTAAAAAATTGTCAACTTAAAGAGTGTAACTTTGGAAATCTTATAACTGATGCGATGATTGACTATGTACGTATTGAAATGTTAATGTTTATGATTTAGTTCAAAGTTATTTGTTTTTTCAGGCAAATAGACAAGATAATTTGACTGGAAAATGGAAATATCCATTAGTTGCATTTGTAGGAGCCGGCTATATTCGAGATTCTATTGATCAGCTTCCAAGTCATAAGGTATATTATTTTTTTGTATTGACCTTAGACATTTAATATTTAAAGAAATTATTTTACCATGATTTAATTATTTTATTTATTTTGTAGATAACAATGGGTGAAGTTTTAACAGTTTTTCCATTTGTTGATACAGTTTTACTTGTTGAAATTCCTGGTAAACTACTTCTCGATGCACTCGAATGGAGTGCATATAACGCTTTTAAATCCAACTATGCTTTTCTGCAGTTATCCGGTATCAAGGTAACAGATGATGCGCATTTATAATACAAAATATCTATATATATATATGTCATGTTTATTTTTTAGGTGACATATAATTTAGGAAATCCTTTTGGTTCGAGAGTTATTTCAGCACAGGTACGTTCTTTTAAAGGACGAATTCCCCACTTTGAAGATATTGACAAGGATAAAAATTATACTACAATTACCACAGATTATATTCATACTGGTGGTGATGGTTACACAATGTTTAAAAACTTAGAATGGTATTCATTGAATATAACAGGAGCTGAAGTTCTTGCTCAATATTTACAAATACACAGCCCTGTGTATCCGGGTATTGAATCAAGAATTAACTTTGTTTCTACTCAAAACTCAACTAACAATTAATCAAAGCAATCTTTGTTTTTTTTTTGCCTTAAAAATTACTAATCTATCGTACAATTTATTAAGAAAAAATAATCTATTTTTTAATACTAAAATTTATTGGAAGAGATAATTTGAATTTAAAATCATAAAAAACTTGATTTATTATTATTATTATTATTAAATAGAAAAAGTTTTAATCGTTCATACTGACATTGAAAGCTTGTCAATAAATTTTCCCAGGTATTCCCATGAAAATCCTGGATGAACTCACAGTATCGATATTCCAATTTAACAGATATGTCCTTGGCCGAAAGTCATAATACAAATTTCAATAACACTTTGATGAAATATTATTTAATATTGCAAGTATTTCTATGAAACAGATAAATGATTCTCATGATTAGCATTGACTTGATTATAGTCAAGGTTTATCATTCATTAATATATTTACATTCGTAGGAATTCAATTGAATAAAAAAATTAATAAATACGATATTTCTACATCATCGAGCATTTATTGATTCAATTTATCAACACGTGCAAGTGCTTTAACATCTTCAATTTTATCTCTGATATTTTTATATTGTTCAAGTGCCTTTTTAGCTAATAAACCTTCTGGATTTGTTGATGGTTCTAGCAGCAACATGCTCAGGGATTTTTTTAATAAATCCATTGATTTTTGTAGACGTTTTGACAATTCATCTGGTGTTATTTCACCGGACATGTAATCACGATCAGCCAAAATTTCAATTGGCAAATGCATTTCATACAAAATTATTCCTAATTAAAAAAAACAAATTAATATCTATATTAAATTAATATACATTTTAAAATACCTTTTAATCTTGAAATTCCAGGCTCAATAATTTCATGAACATCAAGTATATCTTCATAAAGTTCAAGCATTCTTTTTAAAATTTTTTTTTGTGGATTTAATGAAATTAATTCCATTCTATAATTCATAAGTAATTTTTGTTTTAAATTAATCATAATAAAATGATTTGAATGATAAGTAAATGATAATTTATTTAATAAATTTTCTAAATCTTTTGTATTTGTATTATTGATAAATTCATTAATTTTTTCATTAGTTAAATATAATGTTGTTTTAATTAAACTTCCAGAATAATATTTTAAACATTTTGAGCATTGCCAAGTTTTATCTTTATCATATGGATTTTTAATTAATTTTTTAAGTTGTATTAATCCTATTTTACAACATGGACATTTAATTGAACTTAAATTTGTACCAAGTTCTGATGGATCACTGCATAATTTACATTCACAATCAAAATATTTTCCTTCACGAAGATACTCTCTTCTGTCAACAACACCCTGCAAATAAATATATTATCAACAAGTGTAATTTTAAAATAGATTATGTTTTTTTTTTCTACCAAAAGAGCTGAAGTATAATGATAAAAAATTCCTTGTCCTTCATCAATTGGACAACTAGCATAAACAGTTAGCTGAAAATCATCATCAACAGTTATATGTGTATTTCCTCGACAGTCATGAGCCATCAATGATGCCTCAGTGTACAAACCACGCAATGGTGATTCATCAAGAGTACCAGGTGATCGTAATTCAAAAGAATTAACATCAATAATACCACAAATTTTTTGTAAAAGTTCTTCATCTTCCTCATCTTTTTTATCAATTAAATCATATTTTTTCAAGGTGTCAATAACATTATTTTGACTTTCAAACCAAATTTTTGTGTCTCTTCTTGTCTCCAAGTGTCCTTCTAATTTTAATATTTTATTCCAAACACTTGGATCACGTTTTTTTACTAAATACAAACGTAAAAATAAAAGAATTGATCGAGTTTCATGTATTGTCATTTGTGAAAGTACTTTTTTAGAATTTTTTAATTTAAATAATTCACATTCTTCAGTAGTATGATGATTTTTTCTTTCCTATTATAAAATATTAATTAAATTTTAATATTTATTATCAATTAGTTTGGTATTTAATAAAGGATATTGTTTAGTATGACCTTGCAGGATGATGAACAAAAGAAAGCAACCCCACAATCATTGCATAGATATTTAAAATCAATAATGTCAATACGAGGGATGACCCTGATGCAAGCAAAGCAAAGTGAATTTGAATTGAACACAGCTGGTCCAATGGCAATTGGATTGTCACGTAAAATTACTTCTCCTGGTAATAATTTTTTTGCTGCTATTAAATACCTGGAACAAAAAATATATACATGGATGAATTTCATATTAAAAATCAAGAATAAAAAAGTTGATTCGTTTTAAATTTATTCAACTGAATAAATCTGGGAATCAAAATAATATAAATGAAAAAATTTACCTTCCATATTTTTCAGAGTGGGATTCTTTGTATTTGCTGATATTAAAAATTTCTTCAATTTTCATAATGAAACAGTTTGTTTGTACATTGAGAAAGTAATACGACTGCTCTTCTAGTCTCGGTACCAAATATAACAAGTAAGTTTAATTTTAAAATTAGAAACTTAACTGCTCTGAATGACTGCACTTTCATCAAGATAAACTATAAACTAAATATAAACTAAAATAAATACAGTCTTGCAATTTTATTTTGTACATAGCAATTGGGTATTTTAAAATAACAATAAATCAAAAACAATTTTTAGTGTTATTTATATATATTTATTATATAAATTTGATACAATAAAAAACAATAATTTTCATTTGAAATATATGTTTTTAAAGTTCTTGAATTGATTGTTCAAGTTGTATCAGGGATTGTTTAGCAACAATTCCAATTTGTCCTTCTGGAGTATCTTCAGGTTCTAAAGATAAAATTGTTGCAGCTTCTTTAAGAATATTAGCAGCTTCAATCATTTTTGGTTTTAAACCATCATTATCAATAACACCAGCATTCCATTGTGATTTTGCAATAAATAAAAGTGGAGCATGTAATTCATACAATGTTAATCCTCTCATTCTTGTATATCCTGGTTCAACAGAATTTAATACTTGAAGAATTAAATGGCACATTTCTACTTTATGTTCTAATATAATATCTGGTAGATCATCAAGCATGTATTCATCAACACGTCCATACAATTGTACCAATGAGTATCTAAAATAAAAAAAAATATGTGTTAATTGATAAATGAAAGCATGCTTAAATTTAATTATCAAGTATTACTGTATTTTTTTTCAATTAGACTTACTTAAGCATAACAAGAAATGCATGACGTGGATGTAAAACAGAATGATATTTTTTAATAACTTGTTCTCTAGCTTGAATAGCTTCTGGACCATGAGCCATTGTTATCATTTCAACATTGTCAATTTCATTATTTATTATTGTAAATACTTTTTTAACAGCAGCTGCTGATGTTGTAAATTCACAGTGTGTACATTTCCAAATACTTTCTGGATCTATAATCATCATCATCATTATCAATATTATTTTTAAATCAATTTAAAAACAATTTCAAATGTAAATTAATAAATAAAATTACCAAGTGAATCAAGAGTTATGACAATTCCATTATCACATTTGCTACATTTTAATGATGACAAATGTGTACCAAGTTCAGTTGGATCTGAGCATCTGTTACAAGCACATGAAAAATGTTTTCCTTCTAATAATTGTTCTCTTCTTAATAATGTTGGTAACAATGATGATACATAACTACCATATATTTCACTACCTTTTGGTATTTTTACTGATGCTCTTAATACAATTTTATAATCATCAGGATAAACACTATGATTTGTATTTGATACACATGAATGATTTGTCAATGCAACTGTTGGATATAGTGCTCTTGCTGAATAGCCACTTTTTGTTCTAACTTCATGTGTATTTATTTCAAGTATTCCACATGCTGTTTGTATATCATTCTCTGTAAATCTATCAAGTTTTAAACGATCTCTGATAAATGTTACAATATTAACATGATCTGTTTTCCATTGATTTTTTGTTGATCTTTTTTCATTGTGTGATTCTTTATTTTTAATTTCATTATTCCATTTATCTGGATATTTTTCTGATGCCAAAAGTAATCTAAGTGGTGTTATGCATTCAAAATGAGGAATTCCATTTTCATATGTACCTTCTAATATTTCAGTTACATTAAATTTTTCACGTGCATTTGCAAATATCTGTTTAAAAAAAGGAAAAATGTATTGGTATTTAAGAAAACATATTGTTGATAATTTTGTTATTGTTTATTTACTCACTGAACACTCGTAGTCACAATGTTGTGGTGCATTTCCACACTCTTCACCACAAACTGGCCAGCCACATTTTGAACAAAGTGGTTGACTATCTTCAGTTGGTGGCCATGGTGTATAGCATGATAAACAGAGTGGATATGTTGATGATTTTGGTCCAACAATAAATGGTTTTTCACTAACAATAACATCACCAGGTTCAAGATCTTTATCAGCTACCATGTACCTTAAATTATTCGTTTATTTATTAATTTTATTACCAAGAATTTTAAGTGACTTTAGTCAACAGTTACTCCAGGAGAAAAAAAATAAAAAAAGCATTTGTTTCAAAGTAAAATTAGATGTGTAATAAATAGAAACAGTCTGATGAGGACAATGAACTACTGTTGTTTAACTTACTTTCCAACTTGGTCATTTTGAAGAATCTTAAATGTCTCACCAACTGATTCAACTGAATTCTAAAAAACAAAATAGATCTATAAGTATTTTATATTTTTTTTAACAGTTACTTATTACTCAAGTTTATATTTTTCGAAAATACCTTTTCTTCTGACATGATTAATAATATTTTCTTTTCTTTTTAGAATGTTTGAAAATGTTTGCTTTCAAGTTTGGCACTTTTTGTTGGACTGATTGAATAAATGAAATCATTGCTTGGTTTTATATATGTTGGATAAAATTAAAAATAAGCCAGTACAGTGATTGCCAAAAGTAACATCTAGAATTTACTAATATATTCTACTGTATTCTTTAATACAATATAAATTTTTGCACAAGGAACCAATATTTAATTTTACTCCTATATGATGTTCCTTACAAGTTGTTTACATTGAGTGTTTATATCAAAAATCAAAATAATAAACACACAAAAAAAATCAAATCAAAACAACAACAACAACAACAACAACAGCAATATTTTTTTTCTCTAGATTTAAAAAATACATTGGTTTTATTAAAAATATTTTTCATTTATAATTTTTATCTATATTTTTGAATAAAATTGTTAATAATAATAAACATGTTTTTATTATTATTATTATTATTATTATTTTTTAATGGAAACCGGAATTGAACCAATTTCCCCTTAAAAAAATTTCAATATTAAAAAATGATAAATAAATAACATTTAAATAATTGATTAATTTTTGTTTTCATTTATTTTAATTGTCTAAATATGAATATATATTATTTATAATTTTTTTATTATTATTAACAATTATTAATAAATTTATGGGCGGAAAGAGGGGAGAAAAAAATTAACGCATGCGTAGTAAAGTGCACCACTAAGTACAGAACCTTGACCGGCAGAAAGCTTTTCATACAGACACACAGGCATCTGAGTGAATTTCATTTTTATAAGGGTGAATCAGTTAACAATTAAAACAAAGGTGAGTCTATTTATTAACCTATAATATAAAAAATTAATTTATTATTATTTATTATATATTTTTGTAATATTAAAATTGATAACGAGTAAATTAAAAATGCCGGTACGAAGAAGAATGGCCCTGGCAATGTCGACACCATGAAAAGATCTCAAACAATTTTATCATCTAGATAATCATTAAAATCATCACTCATTTTCATTAAATAATTAATAATTATTTGTTTATTTTAGTTTAAATAATTTATAATAATTTTAATTATTTCATTTTAAAACAAACAGTGATGAAAAAATTATAAAAAAAAAAAATCTTGATTTACGCCTTATGTAATACGTGTATGAAGTTTCCAAGTCAATAACGCCTTGATATTTGTCGGCGCCTATGTGACGACAAATAATAATTGTATAATTTTTTTATTTTATTACTTAATATATAAATATTATTATTAACAATACTATTTTATTTTTAACAATTATTTTATGCAGTTTTTGATGAAAATTGGAGTGATGCAATAATCAATTTTTTGTTGTCAAGGTCAAAATATAAAAATTAGGACAAACAACTTGGCTAAATTGTCCCATGATCTGATTATTTATTTTTTTAAATATTTCCTTATTAAAGATTAAAACAACAAGATAATAAATAATCATGAATAATTTATTAATTTTAATTTGTTTATTTTTTATAGAAAAATGGCACCTCCAACATATGGTGATTTGGGAAAAAATGCACGTGATGTATTTGGAAAAGGATTTCATTTTGGTTTATTAAAATTAGATGTTAAAACTAAAACTGAATCAGGTGTTGAATTTTCAAGTGGTGGATTTTCAAACCAAGATACTGGTGTTGTTGTTGGTAATTTGGAGACAAAATATAAGATCAAAGAATATGGTTTGACATTTTCGGAAAAATGGAATACAGATAATCTTCTTGGTACTGATATAACAATTGCTGATAAATTAGTACAAGGACTTAGTGTTGGTTTTAATTGTACATTCTCACCACAAACTGGGTAATTATTATTTAGCTTATATTTTATATTTACAAACAAACTTTGTTTAATTTAAAATATACCTATGTTATTTAGAAACAAGACTGGAAAGTTGAAGACAACTTACAAACATGATCTCGTATCAGCCACTGCCGATTTTGACCTCAATCTTAATGCTGGTCCATTGATTCACTCAACAGCTGTTGTTGGATATCAAGGTAAAAAATACCTAAACAACATTATTTAAATTTTAATTATTTTTAATGACTTGAATATTAATTAATTCATATTATTTTATGTAATTAGGATGGCTCGCTGGTTACCAGACATCATTTGATTCCCAGAGAAGCAAAATCACTAAAAATAACTTTGCCCTTGGCTTCACTGCAAAAGACTTTGCTATGCATGCATCAGTGTAAGTTAATTTAAATTATTAAAACAACTGTATTAACTTTATTATTGATCAAACAATATATTATTATTTTAAATTACAGTGACAATGGTCGTGACTTCAATGGCTCAATTTATCACAAAGTTAAGCCTGGTCTAGAGGGTGCAATTAATCTTGCATGGAATGCTGGTAATAATGCAACACAATTTGGTCTTGGTACCAAGTATGATCTTGATCATGATGCTTCATTGAGGGCCAAGGTTAACTCACAACTCCAAATTGGTTTGGGATATCAACAAAAATTACGTGATGGTAAGTTTAATTTTTATTTAAACAGCATTAGTTTTTTCATACCAAGATGATGTTGGTTTCTTTTTTTTCTTTAAATATTTATTTAATTATTTATTTTTTTACTTTTAGGAGTTACACTCAGTCTTTCAACAAACATTGATGGAAAGAACTTTGGATCTGGTGGCCACAAAATTGGTGTTGCTCTCGAACTCGAGGCTTAAATATTATCATTCATCTTGAAATAAAAAAAAGAAAAAAAAAAAAAAACATTATCAATTAATAATAAAGGAAACAAAATAAAATGAAAAGTTGATTATTATATCATGTCTTGCTCGAATGATTATTATTTAAATTAAATTATGGTGAACATTAAATCATATCACCATGATGATAATTGCGCACTTAGAAAGATAGTTTAATCATTAATTTATTGGATAAATATTTTAATCAAATATCACGAAATCTAGTTGGGACAACACGTTGATTATTATGTGAAATATAAAAAATTTTAATAATCCAGTTAAACTGGTGTTTGAATAATAATTAACTAGCAGGATAAATTTACTTGCAAATTATAAAAACTATTAATAAAATTGATCTGTCATGATTTTTAATCAATATTGATTTTTGTCATTGTATTAATATTAATCTAAAATTAATTCACGAGTATTGTTTATTAACAATATGATTATTTTAAAAACTGCAATAACTTTTTTTTCCTTCACCTTGATCTGTCATAAATACTCGTAAATTAACTCTTTTTTTTTAATTAATAAGTAACAACATAAAACAGTTAGTACAATTATCGAATTCAATTGAATCAATAATTAAAATAAACTATTTGTAATTGTTAAAATATGCTTTTTTGTTGGCTACATTATCCTTCCTTTGTTGATTAAATATTTTTCAAAATAAATAATTTGTCAAGTATAATCAATACTTAAATTAAAAATAATAATCATCATTGAATTGTATTAATGCTTGTAGAGCAACTTGGACCAGTTGATTAAATAAAATTATGAAAAAATGATTGTTACTACAAGTTTTATGGATAATGTTTATTTACATTGAAAGAAAACAAGCTTACAATAAGTTTTTTTTTTTTTTTTTCTTTCTTTTTGTTTTCTTTGATTTCATTAAAAATGCGTGAAAAATCATTAACGAATGTTATCAACGAACAGGCACTGAATTAAAATTAAGCTTTGTTCGTTGTTGCTTAGTTTTTTTTTTTTTTTTTTTTTTTGTTTTTGTTATTTTCTTAGAAAAATTTTTTATTTGATTGCTAATTATAATTAATTAACCAGTTTGTTTTCTTCAGTGCATTTTGCCACCCAGTCTGGTTCTGTTTGAGCAATTTTTTCAATTATTTGATTAACCTGATAACAAAGTGATTGAATTTGTTTGTCCCATGTTGGTAACATTTCTCTGGCTGTAAACAAGAAAATAAATATTAATTATCAAGTACAGACTAATGATGATAATGATGATGATGGAAAAATAATAATCTTACTTTCAAAATGAACAATTGAATCAATTTGATCAATGTATCCATTCATACGGCCTTCAACAATCATTTGACTGGCAATTTTTTCACCATTAACTGGTGGAATTTCCAATAATGCACCAAGTTCTTCAAAGGCAATATTATTATAAAGTTTACTTGCTGAAAGTAAATTATGTTCAATAACAGCACGATCAAGAATTGTTGAACCAAGTCCATCAGTTGTAGAAGCTTTTTGATGAGGCTGAAGAAGTGCTTCAAATTCTTGAAGTTCAGAACGACGAATTATTCTATCCAAATACATTTTTTCAAGTATTGAATAAGCTGGTAATTGTTGACAACGTTCATCCTTAAATAGTGTTGCTAACATTCTACTTCTTTGTTGTCCTAAAAAAATATTAATTAAAATTTTGTTAATTTAAAATTTAACAGATAAATAATAATATTATTTTTAATAATTACCAGCTGATGCAAGAATTGTACAAATTAAAGCATTACGAAGAGCAGTCATACGTTCATCTTCATGAATAATTGATCTGTATGATAATTCATTATATCTTTGTGCAGCTTCAATGAATTTTCTTCGATAATCAAGTACCCTTGCATAACAAACTTTGTAATAAATTTGTAATTGTTCATTTTTTGATTCAGCTTGAAGTAATGATGCACGATTTATAAATGCCTCAGCTTGAATTGGATCATCATCCTCCAAATATAATCTTGCTATTTTAAGGTATGTATCAAGTTTGTAATCAACTGCATATTGTCTAAAAAAAATATAGATTATTATTATTATAAAATTTGTAATTTAACAAAGCTATATATTATCTTTGTTTAATTACTTTTGTCCAGTTTCCAAAGGTATTCCTACAAGAACATTAGCAGCTTCTCTCCATACTTGATTTCTTTCATAAATATCAGCCAAATGCTGTCTAATAATGGCTACTTGTTCTTCAAATGAAATTACTCTAGGTTGTACCTGTAAAAATATATACTCATTATAAATCTGTACGAATAAAACATTTAGTTTATAGGTTAATTACCTTTTCCAGTGTATAATGAGAAACAGCTTTTGATATTTCATCAGGAAGATGTTGTAATTTATGACTGACATCAGTCAAAACTTGTCTTGATATTACAAGGCTAACATTTTCATTAACAACTGTAAAAATATATATTTTTATTTAAGGTTATATCTCATTTTAATTATTCAATTTTTATAACAAACAAATATCATTGTAAAATATGGAATAATTAGTGTATTATATTGATAACAACTTACTTGCTTCAATAAGAACTTTTAATGTTTCAACAAGTTCCTCTGGTGATGCTAATATTTCTTCCAAAATTGTTCGGTATCTATGAGATTGACAGTCAATTATTATTACAAGATTCAATTAATCAATGAATTAATAATACAAATTAAACTTACTTTTCAGCTTGATCTTTATGAGATCCACCAGAATTATGTAAATTTGTTAATTGTTGGCGAACGTAAGCAACGGTCACCACCATTTTTATACAATTATTTATATTATTTATATATTTATTTTTCAGCCTTTTCAATATGACTGTTTTTTTTTTTTCTTTTTTCTATCTAGTCTTCTTGAAAATAACACCCCCAGAGAGAGAGAGAGCAAGAGAGGGAGAAAGAGAGAAACAAAAATAATAATAGACGAGATGGCAGCACCATACAACGACAAAAATTAATAATAATAATAACAATATTAAAACTTATCAATATTTGAATAATTGTTTATTGAAATGACGTTACATTTCAATGATTATTTAACAATTCAACGATGCGAATACGATTAATTAATTAGAATACAAAAAATGATAATTGACAGTGTATTTCAAACAAATGAAAAAAAAAAAACAAAAAAAATCCTTGAATCCCCGGACGATGTATCTCGTTTCAAATTGAAATTGTAATAAAACATATTTATCAATATATAACAATCATCAGTCAAGTAAATTGTTCATAAAAAGATAATTAATCAAATATTTATTTATTTATTTAATTATTCAATTTAAATATAACACATATTTTTGTTTGAATTTGAAAAATAATATAAACAATTTCGATATATATTTATCGAATAGATCGACCTTGATAAATTTTCGATAAACAAAACCCAACCATACCTGATATGAAAAAAAAAAAAAAAATAATAATTATCCCCTCTATTTTTATTGTTTTTTCCGTTTCCCGCGAGAACAGCGTCCAATTCTGAACCTAAATTAATTATAATTAATATTAATAAACAAATAAAACCACGTATTAATGTTATTAAAAAAAGCGAAATAAATAAATTATTAAGTACAGATAATTGTTATATTATCAATAATTTAAATAGAAATATAAAAAAAAGTAAATAACTTGTTTGTAAAAAAAAAAAATCGAGAGAAAAAAAAGATAAAAATATTATGTGTCAGTTTGATTGTGAATCCAAGAGGGCGTTAATAGGCTGACGTGTTTTTAGCCGCGGACATGAAAAAAATATGGTGAAATCGAAAATTTAGAAGTGCGCGGAAACATTCGATACTTGGTGTTGTTGTAAAGCTTCATATTAACAATTGTTAAATAATTATTGTCTATGTTATTATATGGTGTATTACAATAAGACTATTGTTAATTAATACGTGATAATAAATTAAGTGTGGTTATAATATATTGTTTGTCAACAACAAAATAGTGTGAAATATATTTTTTAGTGTGTGGCTGATGTTTATACCTAAAGTACCAATGTGGCGCGCAGGCACTGGGTTATCAATGGTGGGCGCGTGATTTTAAACAAATTTATAAACATATTAACATTTCAATTGAGGTTTGTATTATTTATCTATTAATATTATATTAATTTTTCATTGTAATGTGTTTATAATATTATTATAAACATTGAATAGTTAATCAACAGTTTATCATTGTACAAATGTTTAAAATGGCACACGCCCCGAGTTACTAAAATTACTAATCCATATGAATCTTAAAATTTTGAGGTTAAGTTTACGTATATATTTGTTAAATTAATCAGTTGTTAATTAATTCATGTTGTTATTTGTTCTGTTGTACATTAACAACAATTTATTTATTAAATAAT
The DNA here is from genome assembly GCF_014905175.1 of Aphidius gifuensis. Taxonomy (NCBI): domain Eukaryota; kingdom Metazoa; phylum Arthropoda; class Insecta; order Hymenoptera; family Braconidae; genus Aphidius; species Aphidius gifuensis. The sequence continues at coordinate 22,607,745 of NC_057788.1, read as the reverse complement.
TGGTAATTGTGTTTGTTGTTTAAACAAATTTAGTTGAAAATATTCATATTTATTATTTTATTTTGGCTCCAAATTTTTTTATTTTTATGTGGAAAATGGCGCGTTCCAACAATAAATGGCGCTAATGGTCAACATATCAGATAGACAACGAATTTTTTTATGTTTATTCTGTTTTCAATCTACTGTATATATTCATTGTTATTAGTGTTATTGTTAAACAATACTTTAATTAATTTAATAATTTTAAGTATAATATATACAAGATTTGGAAAAAGGTTTATTTATTTTTTTTATAAATTATTTGAATTTTTGAATTTTTAAATTTAGGCCCAATGAATGACTTCATTTTTGATGGCACAATAATTACGCTTGAGGGGGTCAAGGCAAATCATCGTAACAATATTTTCAATTTTTTTATATATATTTTTTATTTTGTCATATTAAAATTTGTCTTAAATTAATTTTTTTATTAAATTATTTAATTTTGTTTGAAATTATTATTAAAAATAAATATCAAGTATTGACCAATAACCTCAAAATATATTTAAAAAAATATTTACTAATGTTGTTTATTTTATTTGTTTCAGATTTTGTTTTTAAATATATATATACTTTTTTTTTTTTTAAATTATTATTTAATTGAGGCAAAATGTCTGATTCACCAACACATCATTTATCGGATTCATTAATGCTTGATGAACATGACATAAATGAATTTCGTATGTCTCATTCATCTGATGAATATCCAACAAATAATTTTGAAGAAATTGAATATCAAGATTTAGATTGTACAAATGAAGAAGTCATGACAACAGAAGAGACAATTATTATGGAAAGATCAGATCATCAATTAATGGAACATATTGAAATTGATAATGATCCTGATCAAGAAGCTGAACATGATATTATACAACAACTTCAACGTGAAAGTGATGAAGGAATTGAGCATGAATATGATAATCATGAAATTGAGTATGAAACTGATGAAGTTGAGGCTGCACTTGATCCTGACCTTGATGCTGATTTTGAAGCTGATGAAGAACAAGATGATGTAGTAATGACTGAACCACGCAATCAAGAATTAATAGAAGAAGAAGACAGAGTAGAAGAAGAAAGAGAAGAAGAAGAAGAAGAAGGACTAGATGAATCAGATGAATTAGATGCTGATGAAATATCAAGTCCACAAGTTTCATATACAAATACAAGTAATCAAAATATAGTATTTCAAGCAAAACCAACATTTCAAAAAATTTCAACTCCAAATATATCTGTAAGTATTAATTTTTATATTTTTATAAAATAAATAATAAAATTTAAATATTAATGATGTTTTTTTTTTTTTTTTTTTTTTCAAGGTAAAACCAATTCCATCACAATCATCTCAAAGTCAGAATACATTCATGATTGTACCTGATGGACAAGGTTCAAATCAAGTATTAAAAATATCACATGCATCAGGTACAACACAAAGTCAATTACAATCAATTGCACAATCAATAATAACAGCAAAAACACCTGATGGTCATATTATACATTTACGATCAGCTCAAACTGGTAAACCTCTTGTTGCAACAAGTCAAGGTGCTAATGTAACAATTCAAAATGTACAAAATCCAAAAATAATGACAAACACAATTAAAAGAACAATACAAAATACAAATCAACAACAAAATCGTAATTTATATACTAAAATGTTACTAAGTAGTGGAAATCAACAAGGACAAGAAATATATGTTCCAGCAAATAGTAAAGATAATCAACAACAAACATATAAATATTATACAACAACATCATCAAGTGGTAATGATAATACAAATTCAACAAAATCAATGTCTATTAATCAACCACAAATGAGTTTTGTTCAACAACAACCACAACAACAACAACAACATACAGTTTCTAAAGTTCAAAATATTATACCAATGACAACAACACCAAAACAATATGTGTACAGTCATAAAATTGGACAATCAACAGCTCAACCACCAAAGCTATCAGTAATACCAAGTAAATCATTACCAACTAAAATACTACCAGCACCAATTATGACAACACAAATAAGACCAGCAAATATATCAAATTCACAACAAATGCAATTTACAACAGCCAAAAATCCTTCACAACAAAATCCACACAAAGTTTTTATAAGACAGGTATGAAAAAAAAAAAAAAATTATTAATAATAATTAATAAATATTTAATTATTTAAATGTATTTTTAATATTTTGTTTTTTCACAGGCTTCATTAAAACCAGGAACAGTATTTGGAAGTGGTCATGTTATAAGAATACCATCAAATCAAAATATTATTAATTCAAATCAAGTACATCAAATACAACAAATACCTGGTGGTAAACAAGTACAATTAGTTAGAATTGTTAATTCATCATCATCATCATCATCATCATCATCACCAAGTACAAGTAAACCAAAAACTCAAACAATGGGTGTTACACAAAGAATGGGATGTGTACCACAACAACTTCTTAAAGTTGTACCAATAAATGCATCAAATCAACAACAATTAAGACACGTGGCACCAAAAACAACAATGTCTGGTACACAAAGAATATTAATACCAGCAACATCAATGAATGTTAGTGGACAAAATAAAAATACAGTTGGTATACCAGCATCTCGTATTAGTCAATTAACATCTGGTCAAACAATTTTATCAACAAATTCAAATGTTGGTAATATTGTTCTTTTACCATCTGGTTTTATGCAACAACAACAACAGCAACAACAACATTCTCAAAATCAACAACATAAACAACTTAAACATAGATCAGCATTTACACCACCACCTAAAGATTTTTTGGATCCAAATAAACCAACGACAACGACAACAACAACAAATATTTATAAATCATTATCACCAAAAAATTCATCAAGTTCAATTGCTGGAAATTTATCAACAACATCTGAATCATCACTTATTTCAGCACCATCAACACCAACACCAAAATCATCAAAAACACCATCATCACCAGTTGATTCAAATGGTGTTAGACAAAGAAAACCATGCAACTGTACAAAATCACAGTGTCTTAAATTGTAAGTAAATAATTTTTTATTAAAAAAAAAAAAAAAAGCAAGCAATACTTTTATTCTATTTTCGAATAAACTATCAATTGTTTTTTCGTCAATTTTTTTTTTTTATTTTGATTAAAAAAAAATTGACGTTATTAAAGATGTTTTAATATTGTTATTGTAAAAAAAAAAAAGAAAAAGAAAAGACAATCGCCTTCTAGAGCGTTTTTCATCGAATAATATTAATTCTAAAAAATTAATTAATTAATAATATTTTTAAAATGTTTATTTTTAGATATTGTGATTGTTTTGCAAATGGTGAATTTTGTAATTCATGTAATTGTACAAATTGTTCAAATAATTTGGTAAATGAAGAAGAACGACAAAAAGCTATTAAATTATGTCTCGAAAGAAATCCAAATGCTTTTCGTCCAAAAATTGGTAAAGCACGTGAAAGTGGTGATGATATACGTAGACATAATAAAGGATGTAATTGTAAACGATCTGGTTGTTTAAAAAATTATTGTGAATGTTATGAGGTAATAATTGTTATAATAATTTCATAAAATATATGATTTGTTGTTTTATTTTTGTTAATATAAATTAATGTAAATTTTTTTCAATTACAGGCTAAAATAGCATGTTCAGGAAATTGTAAATGTATAGGATGTCGAAATGTTGAAGAACCAGTGATACAGGATAATAAAGCATTAAAAGATCTTGCTGATGCTGCTGAAGCAAGAACAACACAAATTATGATGGATAATGCAAGAATGAGACAATTTCCATCAGCATTTAGACCATCAGCTTCATCAAATACTGGACTAAGACAACCTTTTAATTTCTTGACTGATAAAGTTATAGAATCAACTTGTCAATGTTTATTAGCACAAGCTGAAGATGCTGAACGTGGTATGTTTGATGAAGAAACATCACAAAGACTGATTATTGAAGAATTTGGTAGATGTTTCAAGGAAATTATTGAAACTGCTCAAAAAGTTGAATCAACAAATACATAGCAGATTATTACAAATAATCGTTTCTCATTTATTCAAAAAAATTCAATAAGTTGATTCACATAAGCACCTTTCATTTATCAAGTATGTTTTTTATTATTTAATTAATATCAATTTTTAAAATGATAATAATTAACAATTTACAAATTCAATTTTCATTAAAACAATCACTTTTTTTAAAAATAAAAATTTATAATATCAATTTAATTCACATCAAAATAATTGTTGGATTATTCGTTTCTTTTTCTTTTTTTTTTCTACCAATCAATTCAGTTGATATTAGTGTATTTCATTATTATTAATAATAATGAGTTATTTATTTTATTCATTCTCAACACGAGTAGACTTTTTCTTGTTTCTTTCATTTGATTAAACGTCATAATGATTAACACAAAAATAAATTATCAGTTTAATCAATTAGCAGTAATATTTGTTAGCAAAAGAAATTTATGTTATATAATATATGTGAATATGCGTTATGAAGAAAAAGGAAGAAAATGTGCTTATAAATAAATGTGCATAAATGAAATACAAGAAGATTTATTGGAATGATAATTAAAATTAAGCTAGGAAAAAAAAAATAATAATAAAAAATAAATAAATGTAAAATAAGATATAAATATATATTAAATATATTAATGAAATTAAAAGTTTTTTTTTTTTTTTTAAATAATATTAAGATTTAAATAACATGCTAAGTCGTAGAATAAAATAAAACTTTAATTTTTAAAAGAAAAAAAATCTTTAAGATAAAGTGGTGTGTTCATTATTTAAAAAAAAAAAAACATAAAATGAATATTGTACAAAATTTTTGTCGTAATGTTTTTAATTATTAATAAGAATATTTTTCAGTTTTTATTTGCACATGTTTACTATGTACGTCTTATTGAAGTGGTTAATAGAAAAAAAAATAATTAAATTAAGAAAATAAAAATTTAATAATTATTTAAAAAAATTAATATACAAAAAAAAAAAAGGAAAAATTTGCAATTATTGATAAATTCATTTATTATATTTCAAAAAAAAGATAAAATATATATATTCACAAAAATTACATAATTAATTTGTTAATTAAAATAAAAAAATTATATCTAAAATTTTTTTCAAAATTATCTATGAATTTACAGTTCAATTCTGTTTGAAACAATTGCTAATTTTTTTAATTAATTCTCAACATTGTGGATATGTTTATTGTTACAGTTATTATTAATTATTATTATTATTAATAATAATTATTATTTATCTAATCACCGCTTTTATTTTGTCATTTTTTTACAAACAATTTCTCCAGATATTACTTAATATTATTATATTGAATTGTTGTTTTATAATAATAATAATAATAATAATTTATTGATAATTGTTTATTAATTTTTTATTATTATTATTATCAAAATTACCATCAGAAATAAATGCTGTCTGTTTTAAAAAATTTTTTCCGGATGTGGTGCTCTCTGGCGGATGTGTTGCTAAGTTTCAGTTTTCCTTTTGATGAGCCACGGTACGCAACGTCCGTCGCAACTCTCGACTTTTTCGGGTATAAAAGTGTTCAAATAATTATTAATTGATGTAATTATTGTTGAATAAACTCTCGCGAATCTTTTGAGTACATTTTTGTTGCTCAATTTTGCTTTAAACAATGGATGTCGGCAAGTTAAGTTGTCGACAAAATGACGCTGACAAAAATGGACATGTAAGTATACGTATATCGTTTTGCGATTTATTTTTGCATTCCACAAGCTCAAATTAATTATTAGAACAATTATTTATAATAATTAACATGATAGCAAACAATTAAATGTGTTATTAATTTCATTTTATAATGACAGGCAATCTAACCTATTTGTGTCATTTTGATTAACATTGAACTTATTTGCTGAAAAAAAAAAAACAAAAAAAAATGATCAAAAAGTGGGGGGTTGTGCAGTTTTCATGTAAACAAACAATTTTTGCAACATTAACAATAATCTCAGAGCAATAATTAGCCTTTATTTTATAATTTTCAGATTCCAACAAAATGCTCCAAAAATGGCAATACAATTTTGACCATAAATCAGCTTGAACGGACTAATAATGGAAAAAATTGTTGAACACGATGATATTTGAGGTAAATCAATGTTATAATAATAGTTTATTTATTTATTAAAGTTAATATGAGTCAACTTTGTATTAGCCGGCAATCTAACCTCTTTGTTTTTTTTGTCTACCAATGAATTATTTTATTTAATGAAATTTAATGAAAACAAAATACTCAAAAAGACCGGGATTGTGTTGATTTCATGTTAACAAACAATTTTTACAACATTAACAATATTTTCAGTGTAATAATTAGTATTTATTTATTAATTTTCAGATTACAACAAATGCTAAAAAATGGCAATACAATTTTGACCATAAATGGAGCAATAACAAAGAAAACTGTTAAACATGATGATATTAAAGGTAAATCGATGCTAAATTAATTATTTATTTAAATATTTATCTAGTTATTCAATTATTTATTTATTATTTTTCCAAAAACAAGATGGCTGTTTGACAAAAAGTTTTTAACTCATAAAAATGATTAAAACAATAATTATCTATCAAACATTATCATTATTATTAATGTTAAATGATAATAATAATTGATTAATTAAATAATTGTCATGTGTTTTTGTTTTTTATATACAAAAAAATATTAATAATTGATTTTTTATATTTTTTAGGTATCTCAATTAGTTTGCGGAAGCTCAAATCCAACATGTTATGTCAATTAAAACAACAACTGTTTGTATTGAATGGCAAATTTAGTTAATATATATGTTGATGGTGCTGATAAAGTGTAAAGTGGTAAGTTAACTTTGATTTGTCTTCAATAAATATTTTTAAAATTGATTAAGTACTTTGATCAATTGACAGTTCATAATTAACATATTAATATTTAATCATGAACTTCAATTTGAGCATATCAAAATGTCCAACAATTTAAAGTGATTGATTCAATTTATTTATTAATATTATTTATAACTAATAATAATTTTGTTTTCATTCTTTTTTTACAGATTGTGTGTTTGTAAAAGTTCGTTAAGAGTGTTCAACGTGAACTGATGATACTAAATGCGCGAGTTTTGAATTTTCGTAAGTTATTTTCAAAGTTAAATAGTAGTAGTAGAGTAAGTGAGTGTGTTAGTGGTACCTGTGTGAAGACATCAACCACTCCCTGGGGCTACCTAAAAACATCTGGACATCATCACATTGCAGCTTTTATCAAACTTGTTGCCTGAGACTTCAAAAGGTAAGTCTTTTTGTTCTTACACATTGTTTTGTATCAATTGTATATATGTTTTCTTTATGCGACTCGTTATTCTAATAGCAAATAGTAGTAGTAGATAAATCATAGGTCAAAATAGATCTATCAAACTGTACATCGATAGGGATAAGTAGGATACATGTATTTTTTTTTCAGCTCTATTTTTTATTTTTTTAAATTAAGTAGCCAAACAACACAAATTATATTAATATTATTTTGTATTATTTAATTTGTCGTTGAAATTTACATTTTTTTTTTTTATTCTGCATCTTCATTTAATTATAAAAAGTTTTGAACTATTAATATTTATTTAATAATATCGATAAAAAAAAAAAAAAACAAAACGTAAAAAAAAAAAAAAAACGTCACTGTCAATAATACTAGCAGCATTTTCGAAATGATACTCCTTCCCTATCTGGAGCAGTTTCTTCTTCAACTGTATCAGCCAAAGGTCGTCCCCGTGTTTCAGGTAATGCTAATGATGATAATCCTGCAACAAGTGCTAATGCACCACAAATAGTACTTGGTGCCCACCATGCAATTGCCCCTAAAAGATCAGCAATATAAGGTGCTGATACAGTACCAACTTGTGCCATAACTGATGTTGTACCAATTGCTGAATTTCTAACAACTGTTGGAAATAATTCTGATGTATATAATATAATAATTCCATAAACAGCTGCTAAACAAAAACGTCCAATAACAGCAACAGCCATTATTGCATTATTATTTGTTTTTGGAATTCCCAATATACATAATAAACATATTGCTCCAATTAAATATAACAATGCACCAGCTTGTCTTCTTCCCATAAACATCAACATTATCGAGGGAAGTATATAAGCTGGTATTTCCGTTAGCGCCATTATCAAAACATAAATACGACGATCTTGTGTAAAATTATCAGCATTCAAAGCTAGAAAAAAAAATTATTAAAAGATACATTATTACATGGTACATTTACGCGAATTAAAAGTAAAATTTTCTTGAGATATTTGGTAAGTGGGTGAATGTTTGTTTGGTTGGTTCGTTGGTTAGTTGATTGGGAAACTTTAACTTCTACTTTGTATATACATTTTATCATTCAATCATAATATAAACATTACGTCGGTTGTTTCAACATGCGTCAAGAAATTATTTTACAAAACTTTATCATCATAATAATATTAATGTGTCTCTTTTTTGTTGTGATGGTAATTTGTTTGATTTATAAAACAAGTAATGTATGTGACCCGTTTGATATATGATAGTGTAAAGTCAGTAGGGTCAATTGTGTCGATCAAAGTATCAAATGACATTGAGAGTGTAACCATGAACCAGTCAACATTTTATGAATGTATTAATTTTATGATTATATATCAAGTTCATTAACCGCAATTTATTATTGACGTTAAAAAAAATGAAAAACAAAACAAAAGTAAACAAACATTTTATTATTTATTTTCCAACAAATTATAGTTTTGTTTTTTGTTAGTTTGTTGTTAATATTATTTAAAAAAAATTATTTGATCATACCTAAAGCCCAATATGATATTGACGATGATAACCAAGATATCCACATGATAAATAATCGACTTCTTAATTCGGGATTTGTATAAATAATTGTAAAACCCATTAATTTATTTTTAACAAATGTATCTTTGATTGGCCCATCACCATTTATTAAATCTTTTTTATTATTATCATCATTTGATTCAATCATTGGTATTGCTGTTGTTTCTTCAAGTTCACCATAAAATTTAGTAACAATTTTTTCTGCTTCTTTACGACGATTTTGTGATATTAACCATCTTGGTGATTCAGGCATATACCATGCATGAAATAATAATATTAATGTTACAATTGATATTGCCATTTGTAATTGTCTCCAACTATAAAAAAACATTGCAACACCACATAGCATTATTATACCAACTGGAAAACCAATATTAAATGCTATTCCAAGCCATTGTCTATTACGACTTCCACTTGCTTCAGTTACTAAACAAACAAAAAAATAAATATATTAATAATTTATTTAAAAAAACAAAATTATTAATTATTATTATATCATTCATTTAATTTTACACATTGTTAATGCTGGATATCCAACAGCAGATAAACTTATTCCAGTTACCATACGTAAAAACATATATCCCCAAAACCAAGGTACAATTGCACTCAATGGTCCTGATATTATTTGCATTATTATTCCAATAACAAGTGTTGGTTTTCTTCCATATTTATCAGCAATAACACCAAATACTGCTGCACCCAATAATTTACCCAATGCTAATGCCATATAAGTATTTGCTCTATCAGTTGCTCTATCACAAACTAAATTCCACTTGAAACAAAAATACATATAAATAATATTTTAAATTAAATTAATAATAATATTTTGTATTATTATTATTAGTGACATACTTCAGCAACAATTGAAGATCTATCAGTGTTACCATAGCTAAATGAATCACAGCTAGATGAATTTGGACGTTTGCCAAGACGTTTAACATAGTTTAGTGCTGCCTCATAGCCCAACTGACTTAGATATTCATAGTCATAGTCGTACTTGTTGCATTTATCTTTTGATGATATATTTTTAATTTGTTCTTGTGTCCAGTTTGCTGTTATTAAATCTGGTATTTCACACCAGTGTGGTGGTATCTTTTTATTAAAAAATAATTTTAGTATTTTTTTTTCTTCTTTTTTAAATAAAAAAATAATAGACATACCTCAGTTGTAAAAACATAAGACATTGATTGCATTCCACTAAACATAAGTGAAGTAAAAGTTAAACAAAAAACAATCCATAAAAATTTTGATCCTTCACTAAGTTCATCAAGTGCTTTTAACAAATGATCTGGTGGTGTTGTTGTTGATGATGATGAAGCTTTTTCTTCATCATTATCTTGTTTTGCCATATTAAAAAAATGTTTTTTAATTTTTAATATATTTTTATACTGCACTATATTTAATATAAAACAAAAAAAATATCTAATCTCTATTTATAACTTTTTATAATAAAAATATAAAACACTCGTGATAAAATATTTCAAGTACAAATAATAATATGGTGATGATGATGATGATGATAATGATGATAATTTTAGTTGTCTCAAAAAATTTATTTAATCGTATTTGTCATTTCCGTGTCATTGTTGTTACTAAAGTAAAACTAATGGAACGTTTACATCCGTCTGTATGACACTAGTGATTGCAATTGACTGGGATAGTAAAAGCCCTCTTGTGTTCACCACTTACTCCATTTAAATGAGACCATGTGAGAGAGTTGTGCTTGAACTTCCGTTATCTTTTTACCAAATGATTGTTGTCTCAAAAAAAAAAAAATATCATACTGATAATTATTTTTTATCATTCACTACAAGTGGGTCCAATAATATAATTAAATTTAAAGAATTAAAGCTTAAACTTAATTATCTATAATTAATTGATTCTTTTTTTTTTTTGATAATAATATCGTATGATTTTTATTTTTTTTATATAACATTCAAGACATGATTGTTTATCACTTAAAATAACAGTTTTAATTTTTTTTTTTTTTAATTTTCATTTGACTAATTGGGATTTAAAGAAAAAAAAAATCAAATATGCTTAAACATTAAATTAATATTAATTAATTTTTTTTTCATTTCCTATTAACTCGCGTTGTTTGATTTTTTATTTTTTTTTCTCATTTATATATATATATATTTATCTACAACGCGTATAAAATATACATATATATTATTATAATTATTTTCTTGTTACGTTACGTTGTTTATTTTTTTTGTTTCACTGATTTATCAAATTAATTAAATAATATAATAAATTAGCTGACAAATAAATATAATATGACAAACACCACGACGCAGACTTGACTTAAAAATTACATAGTTTTATTATTTTTTTGTTTTTTTAAAAATAAATCACAGCGATGATGCTGCATGTGGTGTAAAAAATACTGTTTTGGTCGATAAATGATTTTTTTTTTTTTTTTTTTGGATGATTAGTATTTTTAGTAATTGTCATGGTAGTTTGGAGTTTTTGGTACACGTCTCATCATTGGTACATCGTAAATAAGATGAAGAAAGGCATTTGCAATTTGGCCAAGTGCCTGCCACCAATTGTTTATTCTATATTTTAATTCTTTTAACAATGGAAAACCAGTTCGTTTTTTTGGTGATTCAGTAGTTCTAAAAAAAAAACAAAAAACAAATTGAAAAAAATCATATTAAAAATATATAAAAAAATAATAGTAGTATATTATAATTTACCCATTTATTTCTAATTCTTCTTTTGTTCTATTTGTATATGTATACATATAACAAGCAGGATAAACACTTGTTGTTGTAATATAATGTAATTTATCAGTTGCAACAATAACACGTTGATTTTTATTAACAGTTATTTTATCATTCCATGATTCTTCTGAATATGTTACTTCACCAGTTAATACTTGTAATGATACATTTGTAAATTCTTTATTAAAAAAATTTTCAAATTTAGTACCAGGATAATCAGCAACAAATATAACATCAGTATAATTTGACCATGAATAAACATGTTTTGTTATTTCATTCATTTTTTTTCTATATGAACTAAATTGTGTTAATAATGGCATTAAAAAATTTACATTTTTAAATGGATTCCAATTAACTTTTAATATATCAACTGTTGGATCAAATATACGTTGTTGAAATCTTCCATTTAATGAATATCTAATATCAACATAAATACTTATATTTGATGATATTTTATTCCATTCATCAATTGTTTTTGTTTTTGTTGTTGTTGTTGTTGTTGTTGTTATTTTTTTATTATTATATTTTAATGTTTCATTTTTTCTACGTAATATATTTTTTTTTAAACATTGTCCATATTGTATAACCATATCACCGTGTCTTGTCCAACGATCATTTGGTACCCATGCTTGTGAATCAATAAAATGATCTTCATTATTTTTATTATCATGTACACGTACAACAATTAATATTGGATCCCATGAATGTAACATCATATCCCATGAATAACCATATAAACCTGGTGTCCAATTATTATAACCTTTTGTTATAAAATGTGAATATGGTAAAAAAAATTGTATACCAATATAAAATAATAATAATACAACAACAAATTTTTTTTTAAATGTTGGTTTATCATTTTTTTTCATAGTATAACCTTCTGGTCTTGGTAACCATGGTATTATTGGTTTTAAACAATTATTATTATCATTTTTAGTTTTTAATTCTTTTTGTATTTTATCATACATTCTACCATCACTTGGTTTTTTTTCTTGATATAAATTTTCATCATAAACTGATGATGTTGATGAAGATGATGATGATGATGTTGATGATAGTATTGTTGTTGTTCTTGATGATAAAGTATCAGCATTTATTTCTTTTTCATTTTCACAAATATTTGTGCTTTTATTATTATTAAATGTCAATATATCTTTAATATATAAATGAATTTTTCTTGGCCATTCAACATTACAAAATAATGGCATTGTTGCTAAACAAACATATGGAAACATTCCAATACTAAATAAACGTGAATTCATAAAATGAAATGCAGCACAAAAAAACATTGCTGGTGCTCTTGTTTTATCAAATAACATCCAAAAACCAACAGTTAAATCAAATATAAAACCAAACCAATGAACAATAAAATAATCAGTTTGTTCATTTGTTAAAAATAATTTAAATGGATCAAATACCCAATGTTGTGATAAATTTGTCATTGAATAACCTTCAAGCCATTCTTTACTTGATTTTTTTAATCCAGCAATAAAATAAAGTATAAAAAATTGAAATTTAATTATAAAATAATTCCAATATGGTACACTATTATTATCATCATTATTTTTATTATTTAATTTTGCATCAATTGAAAAATACCTATTTGCATTTGTTCCCCATAATAATAAACATATTAAACCATAAAGATACGTATGATTATTCCAATAACTTTTTTCAAGTAAAAATATATACCAATATGGTATTAAAAATAATGCACATGATAGTTTAAAAAAAAAACCTAGCATTATACCAAATGAACCTATCCACATTATTGTATATATTACAATCATCCATGCTAATGATGGTGGTTTCATACCATTTATTAATGGAAAATGACAACCATAAGGATCACCCCATTTAAGATCAATATCTGCTAGACCACGTTCTTCAACGACATCAAGTACCATGCACAATCCTATTTATAAATTATCAATATTATTATCATTTGTTTTTTTATAAATAATTTTTTTTTAATTAATTTTTTTAACTTACCAAATAGTGCACGACAAACACCAAGACTTGCTGCATCAGTTGGCTTATACATATAATTAACAAATTTATCAAATGATATTTCATCGTATTTTAAATTTAATGAATTTTCAAATTTATTTTTTAATTTATCAATTGATGATAATATTAATTTCCATTTTTTTATATTTTTTGGTTGTTGTTGTTGCACTTGTGGTTGTTGTGGTTGTTGTGGCAGTTGTTGTTGTTGTTGTTGTTGTTTTATTAGAATTTCATTTAAATTTTTTGTTTCTCTTTTTTTAGCACTATTTTTCCGCATTTTATTGAGATATATATCACTTAAACTCTGAAAAAAATAAAAATTGTATTATTATTGATTTTATGTAAATTTGATAAATTTTATTGTTAAATTACACTTTGAATATATTAAAGCAGTAATTTCGTATAATTAAAATAAATATTTAATTAATTATTTTTTCGTTTATTCAAGTTAAGGTCGCTTTATTCACAATAATTTTCTTGCCAATATATATAATTATTAATTATGATGATGGACACATGACTTTGATTTATATATACTTTATGTGTCAAAGAATAAAAATAATAATAATAAAAAAAAAATAATATATTTAATGACTCAACGAGGACGATAGCTTTATTCAATCAAAGTTAAAAATAATATTTCACCCAGATTAATGTAAATTACCACCTTTATCATCATCATCATCTCGACACAAACATCCTCGAGAAAAATAAAAAAATAATTTAATGAAATAAATTACCCTTGCAATATAATTTAACACAAAATAATAATGAATAAAAAAAAAAAAAAACATTCAATTATATTTTTACCTGTTAATAATAAAATGAATATTATTATTTTTTTAAAATATTATTGTTATACTTGTGACACTTAACTTTGACTTGAGATGCTCAGTTTGAATGCCTGCGGCTTTCTGTAAGTCACGGGTATCGAGGAAGGAACCTTTCTGCCTTTACTATCGTCGCCCCGGCAACGTGCACCCGGCGATTATTGACCCGCGCCAGCGCAATTATATATTTTATCTCCAATACCTCATCTCTCGTTGATGCGTGTGTGTGCATTTTGTACTTGTTTTATTTAAATATATATATATCAATTAATTATTTGACATATATCAAACAAATAAATTTTCCATCAATTAATTTATAAAATACTAAAATAAAGTTTATTAATATTTTTGTTGAACAAATAGGGTTATCAAAATTATTTTTATAATAAAAATGATAATAATTACGAAAAAAAATAAAAGGAAAATGATGAAACATGTCTGGTGAGGTAAAGAAACTAATGGCTCATAAATTCCAATATTATATATGCAAGTAAACCATATAATTTTCAACCCTTTTTTTTTACTCAATTTATCACAGTCATATATATTACCTTTCAATAATTAATTTATATATAAAAATATAAATTTTATAATAATTATTATTTATTTTATATTAAAAATTAATAATAAATTGTAAAGCTGTATTTTTTTTTTTAAATGGCATGGTATCTTAATGAATATACCCGTCACTTTACTCTCAAACAAAATACAAAGTCCCATAGACAAATAACAAAAAGAAGAAATTGAAAAAAAAAAAAAGTCCTCAACAGCCGTTTTCAGGGATGCAAAACAATAGTATGATTTATTTCAGCACGCCCTTCAATCTGTCTGCGTAGACCACTTTTTAATCGACATTCTCACTTAAAAAAATATAAGAAAAAACAAAAAAAAAAAAAAGCTTTTGATAAAAATATAATTTTAGTTTTGTATTATTTTTATTTTTTTAAAATTAAATTTTCAAATCACTTGACATTTAAAAAGAGATAAAATAAAAAATCATTCATGTGTCAAATTAATATACAAGTCAAATAAGTAAACTATATATGGATTTTAAAAAACTACCCCCCTTTTATTTTTATTTAAATAAATATAATAATTGACAATTCTCTCTGGCATATCAAAATTTTTAAACCGACAAAGGGCGAATATTTACTTGACGAAGAAGTTCCAATGTTCATGTGTATATATAGTGATGCACCTGGTATAGTTAAATCAGCACTATTTGCTTGCCCATTTATCACGGTTTTTTTTTTTTTTATTTAAATATTATTATTCTACTTTATTATTTATTATTATTATTACTTTGCATTGTTGATTGGTGAGCGTAGGCTTGGAGTCATCTATTGTTGTTGATTTTCTTGCCTCTTGTGTATATAATGAACAACCCCGAAAGGTAGGGGGTGAAAAAATAAAATAAAAAATAAAACACATAAATGAACGAATGGGCGCACTTTTTATATATGCTATATAACATGGAGAGTGTAATGGAGAATTTATAAAACCATGTCCAAATGGATTTGCATATTATAAATGTATTTTTTCTTTTTTCTTTCGTGTATGAGTATCCGATTTCAAGGGCTATTAATTGTGGGTGTTCATTGTATTATGATTTTCATTATTATCAAGTTATTTGATGATTTTTATTTTAATGTTTAGTTGAAAAAAATAAGTCTTATGGATATTTTTTTTTGGAGCTATTATTATTAGTGAAAAATTGTTTTCAATATTATGTTGTTGTTTTTGTTGTTGCTGTTGATGTTTGATGATGAAAAAAAGAAAAAAAATTAAATGGTACTAAGAGATAAATGAAGGGTAGAAAACAACTTCCGTTATATATTTAGCCAAGCAATATTTTACGAGGCCCACGGGGCCCAGCATTATTTCAGTAAGGGTAGTTTTTTTTTTTTTGCATTTGACGGGTTAGGTGCAACAATAGAACCCTTTACCGAGCTCCCTCTCCCTTCAAGCAATCCAGCATCTATACATCATCATTCATGCTGGTTTGTTGTAAAAAAAAAAAAATTGAAAAATATAAAAAAAACTCTTAAATGAAAGACGGGGGAAATTTTATAGACAGAGAGAAAAGAGAGAGAATATTTTGCACAAGTACCTGAAATGCTTTTGACACTTTCTGCTGGTACCCGTGTTATATTTTATTCAAAATCAAAATAAAAAAAAAATATATATATACAAATTAACATTTTAAAAGAATAATCAATTTTTTAAATGAATTTTTTTGCACTATTTATTAATGATCCGATTATTATTTTTTATGCTGTAAAATATTATTGTTTTTACAATGTAAAAATCCTCATTTATTATTTCTTTATAAAAACATTAATATTTAACAATGTTGACCCTTTTTTTTTCGTCCGATATTGCTGAGCACGAAGCAATTAACGTTCAGTAATTTTTAAATAATTTTTGAGGTAGTAAAAACAGAGCACTAACTACGTTAAAATGCTTATTTTTTATTTTTTTTTAAAATTATATTCAACAGCTTTGCTTTTTTCCTTATTTTTTTTTTTTTTTTATACTGTTGAACATGAAACGAAATTATCATCGTTGAGTAATTTTAAAAAATTATTTTTAAGGGTCAAATAATTTTTCAAACAAACTCTTGTGACATGGTTGAAGCGTAACGTAAACAATGATACGCAAGAATTATAAAAAATGAAGAAAAAAAAAAAAAAAGGGTAGAAATAATAAATGATGATTTTAAATTTTGAAAATATATAATGTGTGTTGGGTTATGTGTATTAGTTGAAGATTTAAAAAATGGACATAAAATATTTTAACGTGTATCATGTGAGTTGGAGGATGTGCATGCTGGTTTAATCCGGCTTTTTAGAAGTAAAGGCAACCCCTTCACTGTGTCACATCATGGATGACTGATTGTAAAACCATAGAGTAACCCGCAAAAAGGGGTTCTTTTTTTTTTTTTTTATCTGTCTTTCTTTACTCTTCATTTTTTATTTTATATAAAATTTTTTTTTTTCATTTTATTTTTTTAAAACATGAACAATAATTCGGGGTTGATGCTTGAGAGTTAAAAAATTAATCCTTGTAATCGACGTGTAATCCTTCAAAATCCGTGACGGTGGTATGTACATTTATTTTGGGGTCGATGAGTTGGTTAGTTGATTTTTCATAGTGGTTTTTGACCCTTTAAACATTTATATAATAAATTATCTTTTTTCTTTATTTTTAAATTATAAAAAATTAAAAAACAAAAACATTTTTTTTCCTGAAAAATGTACAATTAGGTATATATAAAAATTTTATTTTTAATTTTTCACTTGAATAGATTGTCTTATGACCTGGAAGATTCACTGATCTTAAATGACTTATTTAAAATAAAAATATGTTTATCCGATTATCACTGTAATATAAAATAGTAAACAGCTTATTAATATTCTTTGAATTTATTTGAATAATATTATGCTCAGTCTTCCAGTAATTTCATCGTTAAATTTTAATCATCATCCAATTGCGTCTCCAGCTGATCAAACACATTGTTATTCCTATTTTATTCATTCACGTAGATATTTTTTTTTTTTTTTTATTCCATCAAATCAATCTTGATAATTTTTCTCAGAAAAATAATAGCTAAAATTATCACACTAATTGTTTAATTATTCTTATAAAATAAATCAATATTTCGATGACGAAAATAATATAAAATATTGTTTGCAATCAATTTTAAAATAAAAAAAATTTATTTATACTTGTAAATAAATTTGATTTAAAAACGTATTAACAGCTTGTTAAGATAACTAGGCATCATGATATAAAAAATAAGATTAAAAATATATATTTTTTCCACCCTCTGTGTCATTCGTATTTTTGCCAATTTTATTATTCCTGGGTGTTCGTCCGTAAAGACATGTTCCAAGGTACAGTGAATCCCATCCATTTACAATGTGGGGAACAACGTTATATTTTATATACAAAATAATGATAACAATTGTACAGTAGACTAGACCAGTGCATTAGGGATGTGCAGGTAACTCCCTATCTTCTCCCTTCGAGCTAAAATTATTATTCTATTTTTTTTTTTTTTCCCTTGTATGTGTTGTTTGTGTGTGTCATTTTGAGGAAAGGGAAAAAAAAATCCTTCGGGAATACCCCTTAGACTAAAATATAAAAAAGAAAAAGGGGAAAACTATTTATTTATATATTTCTACAAGTAAAAAAAAAAAAAAAAAAATAGTAAAAGTAATAAAAAAATATACTTGAAGGGCAAAATAAAAAATAGAGAGGGAGTGAGCAATAACGCGTGCTTTATAAAAATGTTTTGTTACTTTGTATTATTTTATGGCAACTGTTTAACTTGCAAACCGGTATATATATATAAAAGTAAAAACGTTTTGATGCTCCACTTATTATTTAAGTGTTGTTATTCATGTTGGATGATGTTGATGATGCATCTGGGATGATCGAATGGTTCTTGAATGTAAATAAATGTACTTGTCTTTAAGCCTCATTGCACATTAACCAGGTGGGAGTTTGTTTTTTTCTTTTAAAAGGTCAAAAAAATATTTAGAAAAATCATCTAGTATAAATAGGATAAAATTATATATATATGTACTTGAAAATTAAATGAAATAATAATAAAATTTTAATGTAAAAAAAAAAAAATATAATGACAGTAGTACACTCGAGGGAATTAATTTATTGGTTGATGAGTCATGAGATAAAATTTAGTTCAACAAATGCATTATGTCTATTCAAAGGTCTTTGATAAGATATCTGTAAATTAGAAGATTTGAATGAGCAAGGGAAAAAATGTATATATGCTTTGATGATACGCGTCATTGGTACTTGAGGATTTTGATCGAGATTGATAGTGATCAGTATTTTTTTGATAGAAAGGTTTTTACTGTGTTAAAAGTCCCCGGGGACTATTGGGGATGATTGTGTAGTAATCTACAGTAAAAGAAAGGGATAAAATAAAAGAAGAGTGTAGTGAGGGTGTAGTTGAAAACAATTTTCTTAAAATCAAATTTATAGTATAATTTAAAATTCAAAAAAATATATATAACGATTATTATTTTATTTTTTAAATGTGATCTATATATTAAATTATTTATTTACACACAACAGAGATTAGTATTTGTATATGCGATAAAATTACAAAACTTTCTCACCGTATTTATTATTATTATAAAAATTTGAAAAACAAAATTATGATAACCTACATTTGTGACAAGCTTTGTTTTCATTATCTTTTCTCATAATATATTATTTAATAATTTGTTATAGCTGATCAATCATACGTTAATAAATATTTTATGCAACGATATGTATAACACGTGACCAAACAGTGATGTTACATGGTTGAATAGTGTTAAGCACGTGGCACAATTTTATTCGTTATGGTGTTAGTTTTGTTCTGTAATCGATATTAAACGCGTGGCAAAGTGTTATACATAAAATAAAATAGATTCACCTCACTGGTATTATTATTCAAGTATAATTGAGATATCATTATCGTTTTCATCGTTCTATTTGTGTATTTTATCCACAACACGTGTCATAAATAGAACAGTTTTTTTTTCCTTCAAGTATAATTTTTGCCACAAATTATCACGCCTACTCAAGTCACGTGGCGTTTAATTTTTTTTTATTTTAAATGATAATATGATGAGAAAAATCAATGAAAAAAAATATATCCATCAGTCATTAATAATTTATTCTTAATGTTAAAATAATAAAATTATTATTATTTTACTATAAAATATCTTTATTAGTTTAAAATTATTTACTAAAAAATTGGCAACAATTTAAATGGTAAAAAAAATATTTACCATAATTTATATAATATTATATAATATACAAATTTATTGAGAACTAATCTCTATTCAGTAACATATATTTTTCAAGAATTTAATTTAATTCAAATCACTCAATTACTTGAAAATAATATACATTAAAAAGCCGAATATATTGAAAATTATATCAGCACCAAATATAAAGTTTTTTTACTATTATTATCATCAACAATTATATAAATTAAAATCACGCTCTTGATAAAGTACTTGGATGATAAAGTGTTGTATCAGCTCCCCATTCATATGAGCCATCATGAGGTCCAAGTGTAACAATTGTCCCAGGTCCAAGAGTACCCAAAGTTGTGTGTGATTGAGCATTAATCATTCCTGGTCCTGATGATACATAACTCAATGGAGGTCTTGTTTGTTCTCTCAATCGAGCATGTTTAACTTTTTTTTTATACCTTGATTAAGACAAACAAAAAAAAATAAATTAAGTAAATTTGAATCGAGAATAGAGTCGATTAAATTGTTATTTGAATAATATAGAAAATTAATTTTTATTAAAATCTTACTTTGAGTGCATACAGCAAAGTGTACAGCTTGAAATAATTGTAGCAATACCAATGAATACAGATATAAAAAGTACCCATTTTTGTGTCTTTGATGCATCAGCACGTGTCACTAGTGTTGCACAATGTTGTACTTTTTCAACATGATATTGTTGATATACTTTTCTTAATTCTTCATTTGTTTGATCTCTTAATAATATTTTCATTTCATCAAGATCATATGCTTCACGTCCGACCATTTGAAAGCATGAACTTGTTGATGAAAAATCTAATGAATTATCATCTTTAGCATAAAATTGTGTATCATAAACATTGACTGTAATTGGAAGTGATAATGCTTGTTGTACAGCTTTTTCAAATTCTTCTAACGTTTTTCTAACTTCAACTGGTGGTTTTGAAAATACAAATTTTAACATATCTCTGTCTCGAAGTAAAAATATTCGAAGAATCATATGCGTTTGTCTATCGGTTGATTGAGTATTGTTTGCAATGATTGGAATTTCCATAAAGCCATCAGCATAACCAGCCATAGATCCAGTTGTTCGTATTTCACCAGTTTGATTATTCAATGATAAATAAGAAGGTATTTCTCTTTTGAACATACTTGATTCGGCAAGTGATGTAAAAAATACTTTTCCCATTATGTAGTTGATAGGATTTGCACTTACATCTTCATCGTATGCTTCCAAAGTAATCACATTTGTATCAATTGGAACATTCAATCGAACTCCAATAGTTATATTGTCTTTTCGAAATTTTGGCAAGTTGTCATCAATGTCAATAACTCGTATTAACACTTGTCGTTCTGATGGATCTTGTCTGTTGTATGGCTTTAAAATAATATCAGTATTTTTTGCTGGATACTTAAAACATTTTACTGTCAATAAATGTCGATCAGAAATTTCTCTATCAATTCTACCGACAGTCTTGATAACAGCTGAATTATTTTCAAGTCTTTCAATCTCAAATAACCCTTTTTCATTACCATAAATAATTACATAATCAATTTTTCCATTTTCATCAATGTCTTCATCAATTGATTCTATGATTCCAATTTTTGTTCCTGTCATTACTTCTTCTTCGACAAATAATTCTACTGGTGGACTGTCGAGTTTTCTTTTAAAATGAGGTTTATGATCATCAATATCATTAATTACAACTTGAAGAACTCTAGAAGCTTGCTGTGGTGGCTCACCAAGATCTTGAGCAACTAAAATAAGAGTATAACTATCTTTTGTTTCACGATCTAAAAGTTTTCTAGTTGTTATTAAACCAGTCTCTCCATTAATTTTAAAAGAACTTGCATCATTTCCAAAATTACCATCTTCTAAAAATTTAAATGTTATTTTTCCATTTGGAAGATTTGGATCATCTGGATCTGAAGCAACAACTTGAAAAACTGGACTTCCAATTGTTGAATTTTCAGAAATATATGCAATTTCTTCAAGAGTTGGTCGAATAAAAAGTGGTACACCATCATTACTAACAACATCACCAATATATAGTGTTAATAAAACATCAGAATGAAGAATAGGTTGACCTCCATCTTGTGCTCTTATTCTCATAATATATGGTTCAGTTCTTCCTTTTCCAGTTAATTTTTTATTTGAAAATATTTCACCACTCGTGTGGTTTATTTTAAAAAGTCCATTTGCTTCACCTTCATCAATAATTTCAAAGTGTATTTGACCTCCTTTTCCTTCATCAGGATCTGAGGCTGATATATTTACAACACTTACTCCAAGTGGTGCATTTTCAGGAATTACTGCTGTATAAGAATCTTGAGGAAAATTTGGTGCATTGTCATTGACATCTAGAACATTAACAGTGACTAATGCTCTTGTTGTTCTTTGTTCTGCACCACCTTGAGGCATATCTGAAGCGATAACGTAAAAACGTAACACAGATTGATGTTCTCTATCGAGTTTAACATCATTGGCTATTGAAATAGTTCCATTGATTAAGTTTATTTCGAATAAATTTGCATTTTCACCAGTTAGCGAATATCTTACTTCACCATATCCACGTGTAGTTTCTTCTTCATTATTTGAACTATCAATGTCAATGGCTTTCACATTTAATACAGTTTTGTGAGGTTTTGAATCTTCTAATATTGAAATTTTATAATCTTTTTGATCGAAAACAGGGCTATTGTCATTAATATCATTAATTTCTACAATCACAGTTGTCTCAGACATTTTTCGAGTTATTTCATAATCCCTAGCAAGTGCACGTACTTTAAATTTAATTAATTTATCTTTTAATGTTTCGTAATCAAGTCGTTTGCTCAATACAACGTTTCCACTTTGTACACCAACGTTTACATAGCCTTCATCATTTTCTTGACGCATTAATTCAAATCTTTGTACTGGTCGACCACTTGATTCTTTTGCTGATAGCATTAATACAGTTGTACCAAGTGGTTGTTCTTCAGGAACAGTGACTTTAATTGTAGGATTATTAGCTGACCATCCAGAATTCAAAAAAATTGGATTATCATCACTAAATGCTTGAATGTAAATTGTTACTTCAACTTTATCCACTTGATTTTCCTTATCAATTATGGCATTTAAATCTTTTGCTTGAACAGTCAAAATAATTACAGCAGCAACTTGATAATCTAATACTTTATTAACAGTAATTGAGCCTGTTGTTGAATTAATTTTAAATGCTGATTTGTAATCATAAGGATTTGTACTTTTTAATGCCACTCCAGTTTTATCAGATGCATTTATTGGTTCAATAATACTGTATTCAATATTTGCATCTGAATCTGGATCAATCGCTAATACTCTTAAAACAGTTTCTCCAATTGGAGCTCTTTCTAAAACATAAACTGAGTAGGTTGAGTATTTAAACTTTGGAGGTTTATTATTAATATCAAGAATATTTATTGAAACAGTTGTTGTTGCTGTTTCACGTACGGGTGTTCCTGAATCAACTGCATAAACAATAACATCATATTTATCACCACCAGTTTCTAGATCTAATCTTGTGTCAGGTGAAACTGTAATTATTCCAGAATTTGAGTCAATTACAAAATTATCTTTAGCCCCTGATGCAATGTAATATTGTAATAAACTATCTCGGCCATCTGGATCATTAGCAACAACTCTAATTACTTCTGTTCCTGGTGTTGCATTTTCTAGTAGTTTTGCTCGATAATTATTTGGTCCTGGTGCTCCTTTGTAATTACCACGAAATATTGGCTTTTGATTACCCGGTACACCAACACGTACAAAAAATTTAGCTTCTGAATACAAAGGTGGATAGCCATGATCAGTTGCTCTGATATCTAATTCATAAATACCTCGTTCTGTATCTCCAGAATTTGCTGGTAAATTTATTATTACTTCACCAGTTTCTGGATTTATTTTAAAAATACCCTCAGACATACCATTGTGTCGACTAATTGAGTAAGTTACTTTTCCATTTCCATGAGTAGGACCATCTATATCTGTTGCTCTAACAAACATTTGTGGATCAAAACTAGTTGCTCCTTCTCTTACAGTTCGTGAATATTCTTGTTGTTCAAAAACTGGAGGATTATCATTAACATCAGCTAATTCAATAAGTACACTTACAGTTGAAACTTTACCACCACCGTCTCTTGCTTCCATTGTCAATGAATAAGATTTTTGTGTTTCATAATCGAGACTTTTAGCAACCCAAATACCTCCTTGTTTTGAATCAGTTTTAAATTTATCAGCACCAAATCCACGAAGTGTAAATGTCATTTCTCCAAATAAACCACTGTCCATATCTGTTGCAATAATATCACCAAATTTAGTACCAATTTTAGCATCTTCACGAACAGTTAATTTATAAACTGATTCTGAAAATAATGGACTATGATCATTAGCATCAAGTAGTTTAATATGAACACGTGAAAATGCTGATACATGATTATTAACTGATGCTGTTACATCAAATTCTAATTCACGTTTTGATATATCATGAACATCGTAATCAAGAACTTGAAGATTACGTGGTCTTATTACAACAGGTACTCGTCCTTGTGCATTTTCTGGTGTTACAGTAAATGCTCTACTTATACCAGGATAACCTGGTGCATCTCTAAGAGCTAATTTAAATTTTGCATTATCACCAACATCATCATCACTTACTACCATATTGAGTCCTGGTAGTGGTGTATCAAAACCAATATCTTCAAAAATTTTTACATGAAAAAATGGCTCATTAAATACTGGAAAAAGATCATCAACATCAGTTACGACAATTGTTATTACAGACAATGTTGAGTCAGCTGGTATTTCATCATTAATTAATTCTGTTGCTCGTACTTTAAATGTATAAATTCCACCATCATGTAAAATTCTTGTTTCTTCACGATCTAATGCAACATCCGTTGTCACTAATGTTCCCACAGTGATGTCACCTTCACGTGATGTTTTTAAATCAAAATGATTTAAATCATCACCCTCTAAACTTAATAAAATTGATCGTGATTCACCAGTATCACCATCACGTGAACGTATTGTTAATACAGTATGTCCTGGTGATGTATTTTCTGGTATTGCTGCACTATATGGTGCATTTAAAAATATTGGTGGTTGATCTTGAACATCAAGTATATCAACAGCAACTGTTGCACGTGCTTGTAGTCTTTTTGTTGGATCACTTGCACCATCAGTTGCTAGTAATGTTATAAGATAAGAATTTCTACGTTCATAATTTAATGGTTGACTCAGTGTAATTTTTACATCGTAGGTTCCTTCAGATATCTATAATTATAATATATTAAATAATTAGAAAAAAGAAAAACAACACGACAAATTACTTATTTTATTCTTTTAATTCAAACCTTTTCGGTAACTATGTCAAACACAGCACATGTATCATCGTCAAATGATGTTGGTATACATTTTACATCTACATCAGCATTTACACCACCATCAAGATCACTAACTATTATTGTTCCTTCATCTAATAATAAACCACCAATTTTAGCACTTTCTGGTATTCTTGTTGCATAAGGTCGTCCCTGATAAACTGGTGGATTATCATTTTCATCTAGTACAGCAATTTCACGTCTCAAAGATACTGTATTTGGCTCAGAGCCAGCAACACCTTCATCTATTGTTTTTATAAAATAAAAAATAATTGAAAATTATAATTTAAACTCGCAATACTTTAGTTTCCAACTAAAAAAAAAAAAATAATTGTATAATAAAAATTAATGATCTGTATGAAGTTTAACTACCGGTAATGCTTATAATGACTTCAATAAGATCCTGAGTTTCACGATCCAATGATTTTCTAAGTGTAACAACACCAGTTTCTCGATTAACACGAAAATATTCGCCGCTGATGGAATAATGAAGTTTTGAGCCTTCTGGATCTTCACCTTTTAGTGTATAAACAGCAATACCTGGTTGTGTACCTTCTGATACAGCAAGACGTGCCATATCGCCACCTTGTATAAAATGAGGTGCACGATTTATCACTTGACTCCATCCTGTTGTTGTTATTACACTGAATATCCACAGTAAATAAATTATTTTCATTTTTATTATCCTGAAAATTAAAAAATAATTATATAAATTTTATAATAACTAAACTGGAAACAATGTTGACTGAGATGATGATTTAACAGCAATTTTCCAATATTGTATAAACTGCATTTTTAATAGTATAAAAACAAGTAAAAAAATTTGCTACCGGTTTGATTACTTAGCCATGAAAAAAAGGCTAAATGTTTTATATAAAAAAATAAAAATAAAAATAAAATGCCGTTAGAAATCAGATTCCATTTCTAGATTGTTGATCAATATTTTCAATTTTAAAATAAAAGAATAAACGATAAAATATATTATCATTAGTGATAATATATGTCGAACATATTCATATTTTGAAAAATGTTTACTAAACTTTCTAAGAGATTTCACTCGTGAGAGAAAAATATAATAAAATAAAATTTGACAAATATAATAAATTATTATGGATGACAATGCTTGCGTACAAATACTATGATTAATATATATTTTTCTTTTTGATTTTTGCAATGATTTGTACTTGTTATAACAAAGAAAAATAATTATATTGTTGAAGACGCATCTTATTTAGCTTTCTAATGAATGGTTTATGAAAACTACACGCTGTAAAGGTAACAGTGTTGCATAATTCGCAATTGTAATTGTACTTGGATGTAAACAGAAGACGTGTATTATATGTACAGTAGTGTTTCATGTCTAGATTAGGTGAAAAAAAAAAAAATAATAATGAAAAAATTATTCCCTGACTCGATGAGGCTCTCACTTCTTGTGGTGAGAGTTTTTTTCTATGTGTTTATTAAAATTCGCGTAATTATTAGCATTTAGTATGTAGCCTATATACACAACTAAAAACAAATATATTCATTTATTAGACAATATAATATTTTAACTTATAATAATACTACTAGTTAAATATTATATCAATATTAAAAAATAATAATTATACAGACTGCAAGTAAAGAAGCATAAAATCAACGAAACGTAACGAATTTTATAACAAAATTTCCCGTTATTAAACCTGATGTGTTTATAAATTTACAATTCTTATTATTATTTTTTTTTTTTTTGTAAGGAAGTTGTTCAAACCGTGACATTCCATAGCCGAAAAAAAAAAAAAAATAGTAAAATTGAAAAAAGGGAAATAAGATTATTTTAAACTAAAGAAAAATTTATAACAAAAAAATATATAAATATATTTCATTTTGTTATGGAAATTTTTTATTTCTTATAAGCATTAAAATCTCCAGGTCACGTATTATATTTTGACTCATCGTTCGACTTACGTTCCAAGATAAAAACATCATCCCGGATGTTTTTAAAATGAGTAAAAAAAAAAAATTAATTAAATATTTTTTAAAATCATATATAAACCGCGGATTGTAAATCTTTTATATATTATTTTAATGTTTAATGTTTTTTTCTGTGATACGCTAAAACATATGATATATAATTCAATGAAAACGAGTCTCATCATAATGCAACATAGAGTACACATCACATACATGAGAAATGATTAACGGCATGTTCATCTAACTGTCTTCAACCGGCTTTGCGACCTCGTGTCCCAGACTTTTTAATCGTCACGAGAAAAATATATATATAAAAAAATCTATATAGAAAAAATAAAAAAAAAACCGTTATGCACTGGATTACGTTACTCACTTGGTATTTCCAAGAGTAGCTTATATTTTAAACCTTAAAAAAATCTTTTTTTTAAAAAAAACAATTTGAAATTAATAATTTAACTTACCGTGTTGAATTAAAGTTTAATAATATTTAAATCCAAATAAACAACCAACACGTTAATCGCAACATTTTTACCTCACATTTTTTGTATTAAAATTATACACACACACATGCACACATGCACACACAGTGACCTTTTAAATATTTATCATGAAATATTAAAAGAAAAGAAAAAAAAAAAAAACGATATTGATATTTTTTTGTAATTTTAAAAAACAAATTTTTTATATTTAAAAAAAATATTAGTGTAAATATTTTTTTATTAATTCAAGGTGTGTTTTAATTATTTGTTGCAGGTAAAAGTTATAATGTGATGTCGATGTAGCATACTGGACCGACAGACACTGGCCTGAAATAAAGAAAGAAGGAAGGTCTTGAGGTATGCAGTGACTGTATATACAGTTTGGTGGAGTGGATCGACTGTGGTTACACAGGGGAGGTGAAAAAAAAAGGGAAATAGTTGTTTGCTTGAAAAATAAGGTAAGTCACTCTATACTATACACCATTTCGTGTAACATATATATATATATATTTTATACACCTTTCGATTCTTCGTGGTGATGGAGAATTTCTATCTTGCATGTTATTTATAAGAGCAAAGAAGAAAGAAATATTTAAATTATCATGTAGAAATAAGGATGAAAAATAGAGAGGTATAAATATCATTTGTACTTGTGATATTAAAATCATTCTCCTTTTAAAAATATATAATTATTAAAATTTAATAATGAATAGAAAAAATAGGTACTAGAAATTCGATAAATGATTCGAAAATTTCGATTCAATAATACATAGTAAAATAAATTTATTTTATTATTTTTAATTCAATTAAAATAATCAAATAATTTTTTTTTTTCTTTTATCTTTAAATTTATAAACAAATGAATATAATTATATGGTTGAATTAACTTAAATCAGCCAAAGAAAAAAATAAATAGAATAAAAAATTGGCTAGAGGATATTTAGGCTTGTTCAACACCGCAAATGTTTGTTCACCACGTGAATAGCCTATAGCGTTTACATTTGCTGTCATTCAATTAGAGCACAAACAAGAGATGAGTCTTAAACAAATTTCAAGTCCCTTTATATTTTTTGGATATATTTATTTTTATTTTTTTTTCTACTACAAGCAGCGATATATGTATATATTTATTTTTATCATAAATAAATAAAAACAATATAATAATTTTTTATTTTTTAATAAATTCAATTGTATTTATTATTGTTATATTATTTTTTTGATTACATTTGATAATACGGGTAAAATAAATAATAAATATATACATATAAAATTAAAATGTATTGAAATAGGTATTGATATTGTTGCCAAAACCAGGTGAGGCAATCCGAGCGAATAACGCCTTTTGACATTGACGCCCATCAAAAGCTTTGTATAGGGTTTTTTTTTACGTACACTCATATTTGAGATTATAACAATAAGCTTGACGATTGAAATCTACCACATTAGTTCTTTTATTAATATACTATTATCATTATATATTTTGCTCCATCAATCTTTTGTTTCACTTATCAAGAATATCAAAAAAAAAAAAAACACAAAATTATATTCATCGCATCCCCCTATAATTTGAGGGAATACAGTGGCTTACTTTTGTGTCTAATTTTTTTTATATTTTATTTTATCAGTAATGAGTTATCATCATGAGGATTATTTAAAATTTTTTTCAATCTTAATTTAAATTTAATATGAAAAATATATATTTTCTTTTTTTTTCAAGTTTATTATTTTTTACTCGAAAAAACAAGAAATATATATACTGACATGTGTTGATAAGTATTCACATATATGAAAATATATAATAAAAATATTATTAAACTAAATACCTCTTAAAATGGCACGTGATATATAAGATTAATATTATTTTTATTATATATATTTTCTTAAGTGAAAACAAGTGATATCATATCAGTATTTAATCCTCTTATTTGTGGTTAAATTTTGTATTATTTTTATCAATTTTAATAAATTAACATACACGTGTCAAAGTGTCATACATGTAGTGTATTTCGTACTGATGATGGTGTGAGGTTGACACCAAGAGTAAGTGCCTGTTAGCAAAAGGACACGTGTCGGTCACGCGTCGATTCAAAATACTATATACCACCAGTACCTTCTATTTATTTTTTGAAAAAAAAAAAAAAGCCACTCTCACTAACGAAATTAAACAAATCCCATTATCATATTACACATTTAAATTTATCTTTAATTTTTTAAGTTAATTTTTAATATATATTAGAAATTTTCATGCATTTATAATAGTCAAACTGTATTTCCCATATTTTTAGTGAGGGAGGTTTTTAAATGAGTGAGAATAACAAATTTTTGTATACTAAAATACCTTGAAATTAGACAAGCTGGTTGTTGAATAAAATTTAGGGTGAAACCTTGTCGAATTGATTTGACATTGCTCTTTGATGTTTAGTATATTACCCATCGACTATATCATTGATAAAAAAAAAAAAACAATTTTTAATAAATTATTACGATAAGGGAAAATAAAAAAAAACAAAAATTACAAGACCTGTATTTTTTTTATTCTCACCACATAACCGGATGGAAAAAAAAAAATCAAGATGGGGTTTTTCCGGTCATTAATCACATTTTTTAAAATTCTATTAATTAAAAAAAAATTTGTATCTAAATTTTTTTTAAACTTATATCAATGCTTTATAAAAAAAAAAAAATTTTTTTTTTTAAAATGATATAGACAGGACTTCCGCATTAAAATTATTATTTTTTTTTATTTCCCAAGGAAGTTGGTCCTTGAAATCACACGCTTAGACTAACGAGTATCTAATAAAAAAAAAATAATATTGATAGTATTTAATTTTATAAATAAAAATCCCCTATATATATAAAGAAATTTTTCTAATAAAAATATAAAGTTAACATATTGAAGGATTTGAATAACTTTTCAATATGTTATTTATATATTTTATGAATTACCCAAAAAAGAAAAACTCAAGAGTGCGAAAATCCTCATAGTATCTAACTTTGGATCTTTACCGCCGTGTGATAAATTTTCAAAAGATACCGCCACAAAATTTTCCTGTGTGTATACCGTTACATATAAGAACTCCCACATACAAATGACCGCACTTGCCACCAACTTGGATTTGATGGTGGTCCTTTAAAATATCCATGAAAAATTATCAATTCTAGTCAACACCCTCTCTCATATATAAATGCAATATGATATTTTGTGAGAAAATAATTTTTTTAGTCAACAATATTCCAAGAATTTTTAAATTTATGTCTTTTTCTTTTTCTTTCTCTTTTCTTTTTGCTAAATAAAATTTATTAAATTAAAAAATTAAAAACAATAAGAATAATAATAATGATATACATTTTGTCAGATGTCAATTGGTATAAAATAATAATATAAAAATTATTTATTTTTTTTTTTTTTTGTCATTTTAACATTAAATATCAGAACTCATTTTGTAAGTGTGTGATTTCACCAAAGCATAACAGTTATGTCGTTTGGTTTACGATGGTGCAATTGTTATGAAATAATAATTGAGTGTATACTGTGAGGGAGGAAATTGATAGAATGAAGGGGTGGTTACAGTTATAATAATAAAAAAAAAAAAAATATATACATTTACAATATTGCAATAATAATGGTGCTCATTTTAAAAGAAAATAAAAACCTAATTTTAAATAAATAACAAATTTTTAATTTTTTTATATTTGATATTTATTTAAAATTAATATATAATACAAATAATAGAAAAAAAAAAATTCTTTAGGGTATAGTTAAAATTTAGTGTCAACTGATGAATATTTAAGAGAATCTAGTTGACTTAACGTTGACAGAAGAATGAACAAGAACCACTGGTAATTTTGTACAACGTCATGAACTCAATCCAGTGTATATATATGGACAGATGGCATAATTTTTTTTTTTTTTTTTTTACCCCCAATCCTTCATCGGGAGTCTATTCGCCACTACTACTACTACTACTAAAAACTATACCAACTATATATGAACTAAAGCATTTCATCTACCCCATCATCGTCCTCAGGACATGGCTTATACCACCAGTATTATTGTACATATATATAAATGTAAGTTTACATATACATGTAAATTTTCTTTATGTATTTGTGTATGTGTGTGTGTTGATATATCAAAAAGGGGAAAATACTTGCTGTAGCGCTAAACAATAGTTAAATCAGGGTGTGGGTCGGTTGAGGGGTGCCGTGGGTGTTTAATGAGCTGCCTTGCTTGAGGGTAAATTTTTCAAATAATATAACTATATAGTATATATATTTGGGTATATATATATTTGTATAAATGTACATATATAGTAGCGAAAACGGATGTCGTGACGGAAGGAATATACGCATGACACTTGACTACTGCGTGTAAAGTGTTCAAACAACATTCCATGAATTATTAATAAAAATTATTTTGATTTTTTACGGCTATCAAAGGTAAAAATTATTTATCGTTGAAAATTATTATTTGTTAAATTTAGGTTTTAAAACAATATTATATATAATTGAGGGATATTTTTAATAGGGGGTTGTATCATCAGACTGACTCATACTTGTTAAGATATATTTAAAACAAAAATATACATTTAATTGTTCGGTAATTTTTTAAGTAAAAATAGTATTTATTAGCTTCTTAAAAAAAAAATGGACATATTTAGCATGATGTTAACAAGATTTGACTGATTCATTCATCACCTTAAGTTGTAAGAAAAAATAAGGCGATGAAGTAAAGAATAATAGGATGAAATAAAGAGCAACAAGATGAATGAAGCAAAAAAAAAAAATAATAGATAAATTGAAAAGAAAATCTCATATTACAATATAATAATTTTTTTCCAATTATGAAATCAAATATTTTCCAAGTAAACGCCACTTAGTTTTGCAACTGTATATTATAATTTTTTTTTTTTTTTTCATTCATATATTTATTTTTATATAAAATATGAATGCAAAAATTGAAAATGAAATTTAATATTTGTTTTTGACTAAAACGCAGTTATAAAATAGAAAAAAAAAACCATTCGATGGACGCGTTATTTTAAAAAATTAAATTTTTTAAGAGATACAATTTCTACTTGTAAATTTGATCCTTTAGTTTATTTTTCTTTCATCTTGTTGAAATAAATTTGTCCAGTTCATCACTCCCCATCACAGTATTTTTTATCGTGTACTTTATATATTTTATTTTTTATTATCTCCATTGAAAATTTATACAGTGCAATACGAGATAAAAATCTAGCCGCTTGTAATCCAGCTTAAGTTCAATTCTAGCCCCACACCAAGTCCAATAAAACAGTTTTTTTTTTTTTTTTTACTCTTTAAATATATATCACCCTCTCGTTTGACACACCGACTAAAATCATCGATTTGTTTTGTATTTTATTTTTCATACGACTAGATTAAATACTCGTTTACATGTGATTAAAAAAAAAATTTCCATCTTTTTTTTTCATTAAGTATATATATTTTGTTGAATTTAATTTGCTCAATTGATATTTGTTTTTTTAATCAACAGAGCAATATACTTCAATGGTTATGAAAAAAAAATAATATTATGCTTTTATTATAATTAAAAATTGTATTTCATTAATCATTATATAAAACAATTTTTATTTTTTCATATTATCATGATTAAAAATAATTTATATGATAAAAATTGTAATCAATATATTGATAAATGAATGACGATCGTTTTTCAAATGTCATTATGAATGAATACTGGCCTTTGCAAATGTATATAGGGTAGCATTCTTCAAGTAAATTATAGTCTTGAATGGTGACACAACGGGAGGTTGGTTGGCACGCGTTCATAGTCTACACCTGCCCCCTTCATACAGACATCTGTCTCTTCAAAAATGCTCTCATTGAAGTCAAAATCATAAGTCTAAACTAACAAATATAAAATAAATAAATTCATATACTATATTTGTTTACCAAATTTGCCATATATATTTATGAATAATTCACAAAAAAAATTATAATTCAGGATTAAGACAATCCATTAAATAAATAGAGAATTTTTCCATAATTTGTATGTTTTTTTTTCTATTTTTCTATTTTTTTTTTTTTTTTGTATATTTGATGGGGGGTAAGTTTTGGATATCGAATGTACATCATGGCCATTGCCCTAGGCTTCGTGTGGTCCATCCAATGCCTTACTGTGTGTTTCTTTGTTCCGTGGTAAACCACAAAAGCCTGTAAATGCCAAAGTTGCAGTGAAAAGCCGCGACTATTCTTTTTTCACTATATATATGCCCCTTTATCATCTCTGATTTTTTTTTATTATTTTTTTCCATTCTTTTTTCATCATCATTTAAACAACCAAACAGATGCAGAAATTCGAAGCTTTGAGATTCTTGTCAGTTTTTTTTTTTATTTGTTTTCTTTATATATATTTTTTGTATTTTATTTTTATTTCAATCTTTTATTTAGTTTTTTATTTTTTTCTTTTGTCAGGCTTGTTAGTGACTTTAATGTCTTTGAAGATTTTCTATGATTACAAATTTTTATATCGATTAAATCAAAGTATTTATTTGACTTTTTTTAAATATCATCATTAAATCTTGGGTATTTTTTTTTATTTAATATTATTTTTTTGATTTGTTATTGCAAGAATAAAAATAGTCATTAATCAACGATTAAGTGCTCAACGATTGGTCAGGCCAATTTCATGAATTTCCGTGAATTAGGGAAACGTTAAATTTTTTTTTCCTTTTTTTTTTTTCCACCCCAAAACGACTTTGCATGGTCTACATGGTACTTGGTGTTGGTAGAGACCCTTTTGTATAAGTTGTCTACATGAATTGTGCATACGTATATATAGGGTGCATGTATATATATGTGTTATATGGCAATGCCACCAGTATGTCACCATACAGTACAGCACCCCTGTACAATGAGCATTGAAGTTATATCAGGATCGATATGTGCACTCGACGGTAACGACTTTCGAGGTTGATCAAAATCAAAATTTATACAATATATATTGTTGCACCTATATTTAAAAATTAAAAATATATAAAATTTATTAAATTTATTTCCCTCTAAAATTTTCTTCTTTTTTAAAGTCAATATTTTATCGATTGCCAATTTTTTTTTCTTACTTCAATCAAATAGGTGGGGTATATATATTTTTTTCTTTTTCATTTTTATATTTAGGGATATATAATAAGAGGGAGATTCCTGACACCTTTTTACAACAAAACAGTAGCCGTCTGTTAAAATTTTTTTTTTGTGTGTACATACAAGATATATCGTCTATTTATTGTGTGTATATATATCGTTGGCATTAGCCAGTGGACAGCTAAGAGAAAAATCTAAACTTTTAGGGAAAAAATAAATAAATAAATATACGAATAAAAATAAATTTTTCAATGTGTGTATCTAACGGATTCGTTGCAGCTTGCACTCGGTGTTTTGCAAATAAATGATAAATTTTTTTTTTGTATTATTATATGTATATTGAGGGTTAAATAACTATGTCGAATTATTACAATTGAGTTATATTTTTTGAAATATTATATTTTGAATTTATTCAGATGCTGTAAGATAAACTCTTTTTTTTTCCTAATTTTTGTAAGGCATAAAATTATTGCGCAATAATATTGATCTCATATTTCTATTGAAAATATATATAGGGAAAATTATTTTGATTGATCGAAAAGTCTGATTGAGTGGCTGACGTTTGTTGTTTATTATTTTAACACTTGAAATTGGTTACACCCGTTTTCTCTTGTTATTCTAATATTTTTTTTTTTGATCGATATTTCTTTCATGGGTATCATCGTACTCGAGTGTTTTTGCAATCTTCATCTGTATGCTGCATCTATGTACTTTTAAATCCCTCGTTTTTGGTAGTAATTTTATTTTCAAAATTTATTTTCTTTTATTTGTATAAAATATATATGTTTTTTTTTTTGATATCTTTTGGAATTTTATTCATTGTGGAATTTTTTTGAAAACATGAGGAATATGTAATCCTGAAGATTAACACTTGAATAAAATGTAGCAATAAAATTCTTTTTTTTATTTTTTGAATTGATACATCTGTCTAACATTATCATGATTGCCATAATACAATAGCGTTAAAATGGATACACGTGCCGTCGGCACAAGCCACCCACAATTATATTTTTCAATAATCATTTCCGCAAAATGAATTATAAAAATACAATAAATTCAAAGAAATAAATTATAACAGTTAAAAATTAATTTCACAATATAGCGTATTATTTATTTTTTTTTTTTTTAAAATATCATTTTATTTATATATAGTTTTCTGTACATATTATCGAAAATATTTCCCTGATAAAATTTATCATAAGAGCACTGATTAATAGGCAATTTCTTAATATTTATAAAAAAAATAATTCTATTTAGAACTTTAATTATTCTTTTCAAATGAGCAGAAAAAAAAATTTTATTTTTATTTTTTTTTTATTATTAATTTAAATTGACTTTAATATTAAAATAATTTTTTTCTTATTATTTGTAAAAAACAAAAACTAAGTTGACTAGATATTTTACAAAAATGCAGTCTGAAAAATATTATCTTAAATTAAAAATTTTTAATAATAATATTATAGCAATAATCAAATTAAAATATTTAAAAAATTAAAAAAAAAAAATTGCTGGTTCAGTCTAAATCTACTTCTAATTTCTACTATTATTATTAATTTTTTTTTTTCATCATTATTATTATTATTATTATTTTTTCATTAAATAAAATCATTTTCTTACAAAGTAGTTAACGATATTCGCATTATTTTTTACACTGTTTTTTGTAAAAAAATGACTCCAATGACTGTTTGACTTAAAAATTACAAGAAATAATAATTAACATAATTGTTTGAAAAGTTGATATTTAACACTGACACTAAGAGAAAAAAAAAATATATATATAAAATCACTTTAAAAAATTTCAAAGACACTGATACATATTACTTTGATGTCCCATAAAATGTTGTTGTGGCATCATTTGATGTTGTTGATGATGATTATACATTCCATGATCATAACAATTTTGATATTGTACTGGTGGTGATACACTTTGATCACTATAACAATCATATTCTTGCCATTCAGGCATAAATCTTTCTTGTGGATATGGATATGTTGTTAAACCAGGACCAAGACGTTTTTGTGCAGCAACAGCACAACTACCAGTTGATGATGTTATCATATTTCCACTATCACTTATACTAACTGTTACATTACCAACATTAACTGTTATTTCACCATTATCAGTATTACCAAGTGTTTGTGATAATGCCCAAATATAATTATGTGCAAATCTTAATGTTTCAATTTTTGTTAATTTTGTATCTTCTGGAAATGTTGGTAATGTCATTCTTAAACGTTCTAATGCATCATTTAATGTATGCATTCTATGACGTTCACGATCATTTGCTTTCATTCTTCTATTTCTTTTTAAACGAAGTACCTTAAACAAATAAATAATAGATAAATTTTATTATTATTAATTAACATTGACAAATAAAATAAATAATAAAGGTTTAAATAATTTTTTTGTTTTTGGATTATTACCTGTTGGGGACTTTTACAACGTGTATTTCTTGTTTTTTTCTTTTTTTCATCTTTAGTTTGTTGAAATACTTGTTCTCCATTAATATCATGTTTTGATGATTCAAAACTAACATCAAAACCAGAATCTGATGAACTTGACATTTCATCAAATCCATTTTCACTGCAGAATGAATACTCAGAAGACATATTTTTCTTTATCTTTAAAATCCAACAAATAATTTCACAATAAAATTAATTATTTTCTTTTTTTTTTTATTATATTAAAAAACACTTTAAAAAAATTATTTTTATTTTCTATTGAACTCTTTGATAAACTTCTCTATAATGTACTCTATATTTATTCAAAAAAAAAAATAAATTATATGAGGTCGTTTATTTGTTACAAAGTCCCACACGAACCGACAATCACAGGGTACAATTGAGAACTGTGAATGTGCCAAGGGTTCTTATGCGATATATATACATATATAGATGCAGAATTATTGGGGGTAGAAATCCCCCCCTACTTTTATTTTAAAAATCCCTATATATTTGCCCCCACATAGAGTCCATATAACATTGGGGCACCAAAATATAAGACAGAGAAATAAATATATTTTAAAAAAAGACACGAATATCTTGCATTTACCCTGTAATAGTCCAAGGGGTATCCGCCCCATTATTTTTTTCCTTTTTTTTTTTTTTTTTATTCCTTTCTATCTTTAGCTTTTTTTTTTTTTATTTTATGTGTACCCCTCTCTACTTTTACCAGTATGAATCTATGACGCGTGCCAAACCAACACACAAAATCGAGACGCCTCGTTTTAGGATTAGAGGTTTCCTGCCCGATTGGACCTGACCTCTTTTTATTTATTTATTTTTTTATTTTTGTTATTACCTTTCAAAAAATCAGAGATAATCGCTTGTTACAGTTGAATTAGTATATTAATTTTTTTTTCATCGATTTATTTAGTTGTAATAATTTAAATATACATACAAAATTTTTAATGTAATGAAATTTTTATAATTAAAAATATTTAACTTACTCTTTTTTTTTTTTTAATTTGTTTTATTTAATTTATTAAAAATATTTTTGATGTTACTCTTTTGATTAACTAGACACGAATGATATTTTAATAAAACCTGTGATAAACAAGTGAAAGATTATCTGATAAAAAATGCCATATGTCCTGTTTCATCAAATTTTTTTATCTAATTTCTATAGAAACAACCACTGTACAAATCAACACCCTCGAAATAAAAAAGAAAAAAAGAGTTTTATTTATTTTTTTTCACATCAAGTAGGTGTCTTATCGTTATCACTGTTATTATATATTTAAAATTTTTTATTTATCAATATATATAACGACAAGTATCAATGATAAATATTTGCATTTAATATATTCAAAAAAAAAAAAAAAAGATAAATATTTTATATATTTATTTGAAGTACAAGTTTTACATTGGGGTATTTACATAAATTTAATTTTCCTCGTATTATTATAACAAGTCCCTTGATCGCAACATTCAACATAATTATTTTTCATGTTTTTTCACAAGTGTTTTCATTATCATGCAACTGATTTATTTGATTTATTCATATATTAAATTAATAATATATAAATAAAATGAATAATTTTTTTAAAAAACATCTGTACCATTTCAATATATAAACTCGAACATACTGTAACGAATTTTTACTGTAAAATCAAGTTGCCTATACTTGTATATATTTTTTAACAAATCATTTGTGTAATATTTTTTTTTTTCTACTTAATTAAACAAAAAAAAATAAAAATCATGTATTATTAAATTATATAATTTTAAAAGGTGTTATGAAATTTACAGTAATTAGCCTACTAAATTTTTAATTTTTTTTTTTCATTTAAAAATTACTTTCACTATTTAATTAAATTGCATTTATTCATAAAAAAAAAAAAAATAATATAAAATGAAGAGCTGTATTAAACAAAAGGAATATTAAGACAAATTTTTGTTAAAAAATAATTTATTATTATCGATTTATTAATATTAAAAAAAAAAAAATTCCAAAAGTTTGAAAAAATAAGAAAGGGTTTAAACGACCTTTTTTCGATTCGTTTTTTGCAATAAATTTTATGAAAATAATGGTTAAAAAATCAAAAAGTGAAAAGAAAAAAAAAATTGATATCAGTATTGGGCGTGAAATTGATCATGTTGACACATGGTATGAAAAAAATATTGGAAATTACACGAGAGATTTGTTCGTTTAGCGTGAATAATTGAAAATCAAATAGGACAGTCAGGTATACACAGATATTCGCATGATACACGTTGTTAAATAAAAAAAAAAATAAATAAGGAAATGGAAAATATATATATAAAAAAAAGGGTGGTATGTATGTTAAGTTTTAGTGTTGTAAATGATACGCTCCGATTGGATAATTTATTGGTTTCCAAAGGGCCTAAAGGGTGTAAATTGATTAGCCAGATGTTAGAAATAGAAAAATTTTTTACAAAATAAATATAAAAATTGGTGTTATATAAAAAGTGATGATGATTTTTTTGGTGTAAATTTTGTTGAGGAAGGAAATATTTACAGTTGGAAAAATCATAGTCAAAGTGAAAGAGGAAATATTGTGGGTATTATCTAGGTCATAGGTGTGTTTGTATCACCTACATATTTAAAAACATTAACAACTCAAATGTTTAAAAGACTAACCGATGACAGTTGTCGTTTTTATTTACGTTTTTATTTGACATGTTATTTGTCATAAAAAATAAATAATGCTTTATGATAATTTTTCATATATACATAAATTTTATTTTCAATTTGTTTTCTTAAATTTATTTTGGTATTTTACCTGAATATGTGTATATTGTTTGGCATGAGGTCATTGAGCCCTCTGACAATAGCCTAGCAATTTGATCACTGGGTCAAGAATGATTGATCACTCATTTCAACAAGGACTAACTTTAACTTTCTATATATTTATTTTTAGATTTTTTTCTGCTTTTTTTTTGCTCCTGACATTATATATTTACTTGACGGATGGGCCATATTGATTGAGTATGATCATCTGATTAATCAGAAAGTCTCAAGGGTCTTTATTTAAAAATATATTTATATTTTTTTTTTCTTTTAAACTATCAAATCAATTTTATTAGATAATATAATATATATAGATGACATTGAAATAAGCCAGTTGTTTATTTTACTTGACGAAAAAAAAATTAATAATAAAAACAACTCATGAGCTTTTTTTTTTTTTTTTAATTAATAATTTAAATTTTTATTTTATGCTCATTTAATAATATAAAATACAATTAAATAATTAAATATAATTGACATTTGAAAAGTATAAAAAAAAAAAATAAGAAAATATTCGTGCAAGTATTTAATGCAATGATGATTTTATTATTTTATTCATATAAATATATTTATGTTATTATTATTTTTTATTTGTTTTTTTTTTTTTTTATCTTTGAAATGTAAAAAATTAAAAAAGAAACTAGAGAATCACGATATCACACACATACATATATATATATAATTATATTATTTTTAATAAAGTGAAACTGAGCAATTAAACCAATTGCTAATGAAGATTAATCATCAAATGATATCTTGAATTTTTACTCTGTGTGCACTGACAAAGACGAATTACCAAGGTCACTTGTGTTCAGTCAATTTTTTTTTTTTTTTTAAATTAGTATAGTTTATGATAATTTTAATCCATGGCGACTAAACCATCGGCATACTTTTGAAAATTTTCAACTTTATCCACAGTGACATTTAAATTATGATTATGATTATTAATATTATTTTTATCATCATTAGATTCTGGTTTTTCAATTTCATTATTATTATTATCAATTTTATCATTTTTACGATTTAATGATACTTGATATTTTTTTCTTTCATAATCATTATTATTTTTTAATTCATTTTCTTGATAATTTTTTGTTTGTTTATTTTCATCATTTAATTCTTCATTATTTTCAAATTTTGCATTTTCAATTGCTGAATGAACAGCTAATTGTTTAGTTATTGTATTAAATGGTAGCATTATATTTTTCATTAAATTTTCTTGACTATCTTCATGTATGATCTCTGATCGTTGCACTGCATCATTTCTGAAAATAACAAAGTTATTTTATGAATGTCATTCCATATGGTTTTTTTTTTTTTTTTTTGTTATACCTAATCCGTGAAAGTTTAATAAAATCAAATTGATCAATAAAATTATATGGTATTTGATTCATCATTAAAATTACTACTTGAATTTTTTTCTATCACTTTTTATATATATATATCAAATTTTTGATGATTAAAAACAAAAAATACAATTACCTATTTTGTTTGTTATTTTTTTTTCTTGGATATAAATTTAAATGAAATATCATTTGTTGTTTTTCATCATCATCAGTATTAGTTGGATCATTTGTTGGTATTGCAACAATAGGTATTGGTTGTGTTGGTACAGCAAAATTACCTGGATAAAATCTACCTCCTCGACCATATATACCTCCAGGTCTTCTTGAATCAATATAATCATCTGTATTAATAACATTTTTTGGTCTTGTTGATATTTTTTGATTATTTGTTATTGATTGATCATTAAGTTCAGTCATTGGATATATATCAAGCATAACACTAAATGGTTTTGGTTTTGGTTTTGATTTTTTTTTTCCATAATTTGATGATTGTAAAGCACTTGTTTCATATGATTGTTCAATTTGTGTTTGAGGTTTAATTAACATTGGTCGATGATGATATGATTCTATATATGGATGATGACGATTTATTTCTTGTGAAAATCTATAAAATTATTAACGGTTATTTAAATATAATTATATATTATTATTTTCTTTTCTTTTTTGTTTACTTATTACCTGACATTTGAAGGTACAAAACTTGCAGGTGGAGCAAGAAGATTTACATCAGCTGGATGTCTTGGTTTATATGGAAAAAATGAATCACCAATTGTTTGTTGTGAATATTGATAATTTTCATTATTATTTTCTTCTTTATTTTCTTCTTCATCTTCATTATCTTCTTCAGAATTTTGTGAATATGATGAATATTCTGCTTTATCACTATTTGACATTGTTTCTCCAATTTCTGAATGACGATCATATTTTTGTGGATTCATATAAACACCAGTAAATTTTATACCACGTTTTGTAGCATCAGGATCATGTGCAAGATATTTTATAATATCTTGTATATTTTTTGATGATTGAGGATATCTGTATTGTGTTAATTGTGGAAATTTTGGACGTTTAAATGCCTCTGGACGAGGAGCTCTAAATTCAAAATGAAATGGAGCTGGTTTAGTTTCTTCAGTTGATTCTTTTTCATTGTCTTTTGGTGGTTTATACCTTGAAATAAATTTATAAAAAGAAAAATAATTAATTGGTAATCATATGCTATTAAATATATAAAAAATATTAAATATTTTTACATTTGTTTAACTCGATAAACAACAGCATGATTTTTGACTGTTTGTTTTACTTCAACTTCTCCATCTCCTTCATCAACTTCATTTGGTTGTAATAATTTTTTTCTTAATTTAAAATTTTCTAAACTTTGACCTCTCATTTCTGGTAAATCAATATCAAAATTTCTTTTTTTTTCATCATTATTATTGTTGTTGTTGTTGTTGTTGTTGTCATCATCATTATCAATGAAACCAAGTTGTTGTACATCATCATCAGATCTTTTTTGTAAATCACTTGACAATAAAGGTGTCAAAGTTGTTGTTGTTGTTGTTTTTTTAGTTAAATAATTTGATTTTTTTAATGCATTTTGTAATATATAAATGTGTTTTGTTTCTTGACTGACCTTGCTGCTCGCTGATGCACCAGCAGCGAAATCGTAAATGAAAATTCCAGCCTAGTTGACAATTTTAAATATTATTAACAACAATATCGTTAAAATTTTTTTTGTGTCATCAATAGCGTGAAATTGCAAGCGTAAATAATTAACAATATAATAGTGAGAGTAACACACAATTCTATATACACATATTTATGAAAAATAAAAATTGAAATTAACAATTGTTTTAAAGCTTTTTAATCCGTGTCAAAGCACTGTTAACGCCCTATATGTTAAACATTGCAGAAATTTTAAAAATTTTAATCATGATATATCGTCATGCATTGTAAGCGTGAAATAATTTTACTAGGAGAAAATATTTATCAGTTTTGATTACTGATTATCAATTTTAACATGATAATTATAATTTTATATTTTTTATTAATCAACTTCATCATGATTTTAAACAATTTTTTTAATACAAAACAAAAAAAAAAAAAAGCTAACA
This sequence comes from Aphidius gifuensis, assembly GCF_014905175.1. Taxonomy (NCBI): domain Eukaryota; kingdom Metazoa; phylum Arthropoda; class Insecta; order Hymenoptera; family Braconidae; genus Aphidius; species Aphidius gifuensis. The sequence goes on along the minus strand of NC_057788.1, from coordinate 22,563,818 downwards.
AAGAAGACCATTGATGACATATAAAAATTAAAAAAGGAAAGTTCGAAAAAATTCTCACGAAATGAATGGATTTAAAAATAATGATATTCATAAGAGATTAAATTAAATAAAAAAAAAAACCACGTTAATGTTGTTCTGCTAATTAGAGCTCTAATTGGTAACTGAACTATATATTTAAAAAAAATCAATGCTTTAGTAATTAACGTGTTTTATTATTATTATAATATTGTTAAAATATTTACCAAAATAACAGCAACAATTGCCATGACAACAATGACAAATTTTCTTATAATAAAACCGTAATTATTTCTATTATAACGATCAGCACGATCAGAGTAAAGACCAAGCTCTGAACTGCTTATTGCTGATCTTCGTTCAGTTTCAAACATTTCTTTTTAAAAAATAAAAAAAGAAACAAATCGTTTCACTTTTTTAAATCAATCAGTCATTACTGATTGTATTGATTTGTCACTTTGTTAAATATTTTAAATAGTATTTTGTTTCTTTTATTGAGCGATGAATAATTGAAATAAATTATTTTTTAATGGATCTTGTAAGAATGGTGATGCTATTCACTTGACTCCTACGCATAGACTATTCTATATCATAAAATTTTCACTGATGGTTACATCCAGTTAAAAATGAAATTTCTATTTCTTTTTCTTTTTTTTTTTGTTTCGACGGGGGGGATATTGAATGGTAGGAGAATACGTGATAAATGCATGAGCTACTTACCAAATGATTTTTGCAGTTTAATTATCTGATGAGTGTTTAAATTACATACTTGAATGTAACATAATAATCAATGTAACATGTTGGTATAATGTTTTGGAAGTGAAAGAAAAAAATAGAATATATATTTTCTAGCAATCATATGCATGCAATCAATAGTATTTTTTTTTTCTATTGATCTATTATTAGCTATGTAAATTAAATTAACAGTATATATATTTGTTTTTTTTTTATTGAAAAAAAAGAAATGACTCTATTTTACAATCAATATTTTTTTTTTCAATATTATAATACAATAAAAAAATTATTTCCATATGACAGTAGTTGAGTAAAAAAAAAAAAACATGAATATTTATATTTATATATGAAATAAAAAATAATGAAATTTTTTTAATAATTGACTTGTCAAAATTTTCTATTCAAGTAGAAAAAAAAAAAAATCATTTAAAAAAAATAACAAATTTTTATTGATTTATATAACACATTTGAAACAGAAAAAAAAAAAAAAAAAAAAAATAGAAGTAGAAAAACACGCACAATCATTGAAATCAGATGATAAAATTAATTTTAACGTTTTCGAAATTCGAAAGGAATATCTGGAATATCATATCGATAACCAATTGATCTTGATGTAGTTGGTGGAAGTGTTGGTACTGATGCTGGTTTACCAGTTAGTGGACGATATGTTGTTGATGATGTTGGAATAACACTGTAAATTACTGGTGGATATGTTGGTGGTGGAACAGTAACATAAGTTGGACGTGGTGATGATGGTGGTAAATATGGTGGTGGTCTGGTTACTGGTACAGCTGGACTTGTTGATGGTTGATATGGTTGTCTAGGTACTGTTGGTCTTGGAGTTGGTGGGAATGTTGGTCTTGGAGTTGGTGGAAAAGTTGGTCTTGAAGTTGGGAATGTTGGTTTTGGAGTTGGTGGAAATGTTGGTCTTGAAGTTGGAAATGTTGGTTTTGGAGTTGGTGGAAATGTTGGTCTTGAAGTTGGTGGAAAAGTTGGTGGTGGAACAGGACGACGTGTTGTTTCAACAGGCAAATATCCTTTGTTTGGTGGTGGTGGTGGTGGTGGTGAGTAAGGTCTAGTTGGTGGTACATATGGAGCTGAAGTTGTTGTTGGTCTAGGAGTAGTTGGTGGTAATGGACGTCTTGTTGTTGTTGGTGGTGGTATATATGGAGGTTGAGTTGGAGGTGGTGGTGGTGGTCTTGTTGCTGGAGGTAAATAAGGACCTGGAGTTGAAGATGGTGGTGGTCTTGTTGGTGGAGGAACTGGACGTTGAGTAGTTGGAGGTGGAATAGGACGTCTTGTTGTTGTTGGAGGTGGTAAATAAGTTGCTGGGGTTGAAGGTGGTGGTGGTGGTCTTGTTGGTGGAGGAACTGGTCGTTGAGTAGTTGGTGGTGGAAGAGGACGTCTTGTTGTTGATGGTGGTAAATAATCATTTTTTGGTGGTATATAAGGTGCTGGAGTTGTAGTTCTTCTATAAGGTACAGTTGGTGGTACATATGGAGCTAAAGTTGTTGGTCTAGGAGTACTTGGTGGTAATGGACGTCTTGTTGTTGTTGGTGGTGGTATATATGGAGGTTGAGTTGGGGGTGGTGGTGGTGGTGGTCTTGTTGATGGAGGTAAATAAGGTCCTGGAGTTGAAGGTGGTGGTGGTGGTCTTGTTGGTGGAGGAACTGGACGTTGAGTAGTTGGGGGTGGAATAGGACGTCTTGTTGTTGATGGTGGTAAATAATCATTCTTTGGTGGCACATAAGGTGCTGGAGTTGTTGGTCTTCTATAAGGTACTGTTGGTGGTACATATGGAGCTGGAGTTGTTGGTCTAGGAGTACTCGGTGGTAATGGACGTCTTGTTGTTGTTGGTGGTGGTATATATGGAGGCTGAGTTGGAGGTGGAGGAGGACGTCTTGTTGTTGATGGTGGTAAATAATTATTTGTCACTGGTACAAATGGAGCTGGTGTAGAAACTGGTCGTCTTGCTGTTGGAGGTGGAACATATGGTCTTTGTGTTCTGTAAAATTAAATTTATAAAAAATATATCAAAATCAAATGTATTTATATTTTTAGAATATATTGGAAATTATTTTTTTTACTCACGGTGGTGGGAATGGCACAGCTGGCTTATCATAGAAATAACCTTCTTCTTTCTTTGGAGTGACTACTGTTCTTGGGGTAGTTGGTGGAAAAGTAGGCCTTGGTGTTGGTGGAAAAGTAGGTCTTGGTGTTGTTGGTTGTGGAGTAGTTGGTCTTACAGTTGGTGCAGGTCTATTGATTAAATAATCTCCATTAGTATTTTTTAAAAATTTCTATAAAGTATCAATACATAAATAATTTAATCTCACGTTGTTTTTGGTAATCTTTCTCCAAATGGAAAAGATGGCTGTGGTACTGGATAATCATAGCCTTTTTCTGGATCTTGTGTTGTTGATGGAACCACTGGTTTTACTGTTGTTACAGGTCTAAAAAATAAATACATTTAAATTATTAATTCAATAGAAAAATTAAAAAATTATTTAACATAGATATTAAAAATTTTATAATTACGCTGGTGTATATTTTGGAGTTGGTCTCTCGTAAACAGGTCTTGGTGTTGTTGATGTTTTTTGTACAATTGGAAAAGATGGCTGTGGTACTGGATAATCATAGCCTTTTTCTGGATTTTGTGTTGTTGGTTTATATACTGGTTGTACAGGTCTGAAAAAAAAATTCACTCAAATTAATTTAACGTTCAACTTAATTTTTTTAAACAAAAAATAAACATTTAAAAATTTATTTTAATATAAAAAAAAATTCTGGTATTTACGCTGGTGTATATTTTGGAGCTGGTTTCTCATAAACAGGTCTTGGTGTTGTTGATGTTTTTTGTACAATTGGGAAAGATGGCTGTGGTACTGGATAATCATATCCTTTTTCTGGATTTTGTGTTGTTGGTTGATATACTGGTCTTACTGGTTGTACAGGTCTAAAAATATAATAAAATTCATTCAAATTATTTCTACGAAATTATTTCATTAAATTTAAAAAAATATTTTAATACTCACGCTGGTGTATATTTTTGAGTTGGTCTCTCATAAACTGGCCTTGGTGTTGTTGTTGTCGGTGTTACTTTTGCGACTATATCAAAACTAGGCTGAGGTTTTGGATAATCATACCCCGGTGTTGAGGGTTTTGGAACAACATAAGATGGTTGTCTTGATGGTGCTGGAACTCTTTAAAAAAAAATAATAAAATTACAATCAATTTCTTTTTGCAAAACAATTTATTGATTCTAAATTAAATTAAAAATACTAACGGTGGAAATGGTTTGCTTGGTTTATCATAATGGTAACCTTCGAATCTCTCAGCATTGCTATTTATTGCACGTTTACTCTTAGCGTGTACATCACACGTTGCAAGTATCACCACTAATGTGGCGATACTCAAGAGTTTTAGCTAAAAGACAAAGAAAAAAAACAATTAGTTAAAAATAATAATAATCAAATGGTAAATATATATTTCATAAATGAATAAGTGAATAAATTAAAAGTTAATAGAAAATTTTTAAAAATTATTAATAATCAATCATCATTATATTGAGTGGATATATAAATGATGAAATAATAATAAAGTTACTCATCAATTTGAACCATATATAAATATTGCACAAGTGGCAATATTATGCCTCGTGGGATAGTCTCACGAGCCTCGCCCTCAATTGCTCTTAAGTCTTACATAAGTACACTATATCTCTATGCATCTTCAGAATGTGCATGTGCAGGTAATAAAATAAATAAATGAGAGGCATCCCGAGAATGATAAAAAAAATATTAAATCCTGTATGATGCACATGCTGTTGATCGTGCTAAAGGTTGCGCATCAAATGGAAATAACTGATAGCTCTTCAAGTTACTTTTAGGCATTTTTTTTTTTATTATTATTTTCATTTTAATATAAAATATATAAATAATAATATTTAAAAAAAAAAAAAAATCAACATAATTTAGCAATTGAGTTTGCAACATCCAAGATGACGGTTCCAGCTCGAAAGAAATGTCCAGTAAATTGACCTTTAAACGAGTGTATAATTTATATAAAAGATTCAACATGGGCAGAGAGTAAATATTATTATAAAAAAATATATATATACAAATGCAGTTTCTGTTTGTATTATAAAGGTTACAAAATAAAAATAAAATTTACAAGTTTATTATGCTAATAGAAATAAAAAAAAAATTAGTAATTTGTTTTTTTTTTTTTTTTGGATATTATATATTTTTAATTACAATTTTTTAAATTTATGTAATCAATTGAGTTGTTTTATAAATCAACATTTTAAATCGTAGCACGTGTCTCATTCATGAATTATCTCATTCATTGTTTATTTATTTTATAATATTTATCAATTGATGAGTCAAGTATTACTCAATTAAATATTTACTTGTTAATTTTACATATATTTTATGTTTTTTTTAATTTTTTTTTTTTCAGGTCGTGGCAATTGGAGAAAGTTTTAACATTAAATTTGCACATGAGTTTAATTTTTTTCTGAACGATAATGACCAATTGATATCTTGAATATCTTAAATTCTTGTCATTATAATTTAGTCTTATAACACATGAGGCGTTAACACATGTTGCATCATCATGATCATCATCATCATTGCTGATTATTTCATCGCCACTCTTGAGGAGGACATTGTACCGAGTCAGGTAATAATTTTTTTTTTTTTATTTTTTGTTTGTTTCGTTAATAACGTTTTTTATTTTTTTTTCTTTTTAAAAAAATTAATCTCTAATGAACAAAAAAAATAAAAAACAAAACGACAATAATTCTTTTGAGAATAGAAAGTGGACTTTATCATTGTTTATTTTATCTGCTAATTTACAACAACATAAAATCATTGTACTTTTTATGGGACAATTTGATTCGCTGTTAATAAACAATTATATTATTTTAATATTGAAAGTAGGTTTATTTTAATGAATTCTTGTTATGGAAGAAAAATAAAAAGAAAATATATATTTTTTTTTTTAATTTGTTCGACATTTATCATGATTTCGAAAGGGAAACTCGCGTATTCAAGGACAAACTGATCAATTTAATGATATAACATAAAATTTTAATAATAAACTTAAATAAATTTTGGGTTAAAAAAAAAAATTAGTATATATATTTTGAATATAAAATTATTAATTATTTAAATTTTTTTTTAAAAATTATTTGTTTGAATTTTTTCTAATTTTATTTCTATGCTGATAGTTTTATTATTATACAAGTATTAACGAGGGAAAAAAAAAAAAATAGTAAAGGTAATTGATTAAATTTTATTAGAAATATGCCAGTTCATCTCAACACTCATTAATGCATACATTAAACAATTATAATTATTATAATAAAAAATAATTTTTTAATATTGTTTACAATTATATTAAAAAGTCTAGACTGTTTACTAAAAATTTTTAATGATTCATAAATTTGCATAATTAATTTTCTAAAAGGTTAACAAATAAAATTTTTATATATTATTTAATAATTTATTTTCATTGATTCACAAATTAAAAAAAAATATATATATTAAAATTTATATATATATTTTTTTTTTTTTTTGAATCAACTGACATTCCAAAAATTATATTTTAAATTTTAAATTATTTATAATGTTAAATTTTTAATACCCGATGGGCAGGTTTTAGTCGAAAAATTGAAAGTCGTTTTTGACTGTCCATTGATTGACCTTGATACACCTAGTGCCATTTATTTATATCTCTTGAAATATTTTTCGTCTCATCAATATGATAAAAAATAAATTTTTTTTAAATATTAAAAAAAAAAATTTTAAACAGGTTTTTTTTTTTTTATTTCAAGCATGGTGTTAAAGAGCATTTATGTTGAACAATGCAAAAGACATCAGTCACAGTGTGACAATAATTTGAGGACAATCGAAATAAGTGCATGGAGATTCTAGTTGACAGGACGAAAAAAAATGGTAAGTACTTTGTAATTTTAATATGCATTAATTATTTATATCACCTATTTTAAATTGATTAAATGATCAATTTAAAATAGATCTTTAAATTTTATTTATTAAGCAACAATTATTTAATTATCGTTCAAGTTAAAAGGGTTTTTTTTAAATTATCATAATGAACTTTTTACGCAATTAAATTTTCAGATTATTAAAAAAAAAAAATACTATTAAATTTGATTAAAATAAATAACATCAATATTATTTTAATTAGCATAGGTTGACGATCTTTTATTACGTTAAAGAATCTTTCATATTGCATCAGAAGAATTGACCATTTCTTCATATAAGATGGAAATTAAAAAAAATTCTAAATTTTATTTATTTATTTATTTTAATTCCATCATATATTTTATTTGATAATATTAAATAATAATTATTTATTTATTTTTTTTTTTTTTTATAAAATAAATTCAAGCAAAAACTTAAAGGTCAATTTTCTTAAAAATATAATGATTATAAATAAATAAAAACATCAACATTAAATAATGAAAATTCCAAAGCGATAATTAACGATGAGAATTTAGTAACAACGTGAATATTATAAAAAAAAAAAAATTTAATTAACATTTTTATAAATGACAGCAAAACAAGATCCTACTTGACAATCGATTTTTTTTTATTTATGTAATTTATATTTTCCATAATGATTTATTTATTCCCATAATATATGCCTTTCTTTTTTTACTTGTTTTATATTTATTTTATAATTTTCATATACAAATTATTTATTTAAATTCAATTTAAATTTTCAATATTTATCTATATTAAATAAACTCTTTTTTATGGATATAAATTTATTTATTTTTTCATCTTTCAATCAAAGTAATGATTGCAAATGTTAAAAGAGTCATACGAGAAAATCACTGTGATTTGAACCGCGTAACCTTTACCATTTAAAAATGAGCATAGCGAAAAAAATTGAAAGGAAACTTTTTTATAGAAAAAAATATATATATATATCTAAGATAAACAATTGAAGAAAAAAAAATGATTTTTTTTGTTTAAATAAATAAATCCACATTTTCACTAATGATTAAAAGAAATTTAAAAAAAAAAAATGATAATTCACTGATTGCACATTTAAAAAAATAAATCACCACTACTTACCATTGTTAATTAAATATAGAAAAAAATAATTTTCTTTTTTTTTCTATTGTTTACTAATTATATATATTTATAAAAAAAAAAAAAATCACTATATATTAGCACCAGATATATAAACTAGAATATTTTTATTTATTTATTTTGTCGAAATCCCGTCTCGCGGGAGCCGGTGTTCCCGGAGTGTTAAAAACTTAATACATAATGTCAAATGATGGAGCATTTATAGGATTCATCCAAGTTGCTACCTCCCTCTTAATAATTTTTTGATATAAGAGAAGGAGTTAAGTTAACATGAGGTCCAACAACTGCAAAGATGCTGGATGCTTTGGTTATAATAGTCTTTCTCTCAAATAAGGTAGCAAGGTCTTTTCTTTTGACCACTATCAATAAGCTTGTTAGTATGACAGAGACAATATTATACAATTTTTATTTATTAAAACAAAGATAATAATAATAACATATATATACTTTTTAAATTATCAAATTAATATAAAAAGGTTCCCCCCAAAAAATTCTTACGAAAATTTCCATTTTTTATTTTGAATTTTTTTTTTTTTCGTGTTTTTTATTTATAATAAATTTTATTCATCAAGTTTACATCATTTTTTTTATTTTTTTATTATTTTTAATCTATAATCGTTGATAAAATACTAATATTTATTAAGTAATGTTAATAATTTTCCTTTTTTTTCGTTTTCGTTTTCAAATATCAGCTGTTGTTGACAAAAAAATTATTCGATAAAATTTCTTTTTTTTTAAAAAACATTCTTTTTTTATTATTGTTATTAGTTTTTTTTTTCAATAAAGAGAAATAGGCTTTTTAAAGTACTATTTTTTCTACTTGTAATATTTTTTTTTTAATTAAAAAAAAAATCAATAAATACTTGAAAAATCTATTAGGTAATTTATCAGGTTTTTTTTTCTTCTATTTACACTAGGAGATTATTGAAATTATTATTAAATTATCATTAGGATGTATTTAAAAGGTTGAAAAAAATGAAATTAATATAAAATGTTGGTTAGATGAATATTTTGTAATTTATATTGTTTTTAATTTGATTCTTTGTTGAGATAAAATAACTTTTTTTTTTTTTTTTTTTTAATATATCCATTATGAAAAATTTCATTTTTCTTTGAATCGATAAAATTAATTTACTGAATAATTCAGTATTTACTGATAAAAAGAAAAAGTATTTATCCTTGAATTTGACACATTGCTATCAATTTAAGATGTTCATAATTGATCAATTTTTTTTCTTTCGAATATTTATTTTAAAATTGAACTTTTTGAATTTTTTAAACATGATAAAAGTATACTATTGACATATCAAATTAATATAATTTTCATTTGACTAATTCCATTATTAATTTGACCTAAAAAAAAATTGATTTATTTTATATTTAAAAAATTTAATAACCAATAATATGAATAATTAAATTTGTCGAAATTTTATGATGATGTATTTGAGGATAAAAATCAACAAAAAAATAAAAAAAATAATTGAGTAGCATCATCATCTGAAGGTTGAGGAATTTTGCAGTGTCCATTCACTTTGATAAAGGTCGCTGATTCTGGATAAATTTTTTGTTTTTTTAAAAATTCATCTTACGATAGTCCTTCAATAAAATGAAGCACCAATAAACCAAATAAATAAAAAAAATTTCGGTGTTTTCAGACAGAAGTCGACATTAAATAATTAAATTTTGTTTTTTTGTAATACGAAAAATCCCAAAGTCGATGGCATTGAGTTTGTTGCTCATCGTCGATTAAAATCTTCATGGACTGGATGAGCTAAATACACAAAAAAAAAAAAAAAAATTTATTTATCAAAAATGAAAAATAAAAAATTATTTATTTAAATAATTTTTTTTCCACAAAATAAAATAAAAATATACTTTAGATTTTTTTTTTTTTACTTTCTATATACTTTTTAAATTTTTGTATTTCTATTAGGTAATTTTTTATTTTGTTTTTTAAAAATCTTCACTATTATTATTATGTCACCTTTTCCCAATTGATCCACAACGTTAAAATAAATAAATAATAAATAAATAAATAAAAACTCTTGACCTATTTCACAATTAAACATATTTTTCATAAATCATTTGGTCATTGGTTCACACTTAAAAATTATTTTCTTTTTTTTTTCAATAAAAGTAGATATATATTTTATGACCAAATATAAACTCAAATATTAAAATAATGATTTATATAAATAAAATGAGAGTGAAAGCTGCTGCAATGTTAAACATGAACGTGTTACAAATTTGCATTAACATTAAATTTCGGTACCCTTTTTTTACATTACGTCATTAAGATTTTAAGTTGATCATTTTCATATAAAAAAAATCAACAAATAACATTATTAAGTAATTATTAATTAAATTATTAAATTAATTTACCTGGACAACATTATATAGATCGAAATTATCTTGTAGTAAATTTTTAAAACAGATTATTAAATTTTATTTATTTCGAAAAATTATAACACCATTACTAATGGTGTTATAATTTTTCGAAATAATTAAAATTCAATAATTTATATATGATCACTTTGTAATGGTCCATTACAAAGTGATAATATATAAATTCATAAATTTTCATTTTTCTTTTTGTCGTATATTACGGTTAAGTTGTATATATAATATCAACCTCAAATGACCTTGGACAATAAAGTTTCTATAATCAAGGACAACAAGTGTCTTCCGTTTTAAAATTCCAAATTTAATTATTTTAATATTTATCCAAAAAATTAAAAATAATAATAAGATTAAATTAAAAATTAAAACACATATCTTAATTATATCTTGAATATTAATTAATTTTTTTAAATTTATTTATAACATTATATAGATTTACAAAAAAATGTTGGTAAAAAATCAAAAAAACAAATATTTTGAATAATGATTATAAAGTATAAAAAAAACAAATTTAAAATAGAATGGAAAAAAAATCTTGTCAGTATCAGCAAAATTAGTTATAAAAAGATGAAATAAATTTAAATTTCAATCCAGATTTAATACCATCCTCCATATATATAAATAAAATTAATAATATAAAAAATTAGGATAATAGTTATTAAAATTAAAAAAAATTTACCATAACCACCGTAGTAACCTCCATAGTGAGGATATCTGTAATAACCACCAAGTCCATAACCACCATAGTAGCCACCATATAAACCACCATAACCATAACCATATCCTAAACCATATCCATATCCATAATAACTTGGACGTGCAACTGCAGTTCCAATAATGACTGCAATAATAAGGATTGCGAGCTGAAATAAGATAAAAAAAAATTATATTATTATTTACCTTTAAATAATTTAAAACAAGTTTATAAAGAAAAAGGTAATTCAAAGTTTTACAAGATAATAGATTCATTTATATAGTTTGAAAATAGTTGAACACTATATGATAGAAATAATTTTTAAAAAATAGCTAATTACTTACAATTTTTGGAAATGCCATTCTGTTGATGGTTATCAGTAGAATTCTACACGATAATAATAAATTTATGATTTACCAGAACAAGTCAGTTGTTGTTATGTCCTTTTGTTGAATGAATTTGCTATTTATATGCAAAATTAACATCCTCTGTAAACCCCACTTGATCAACACTGACCTAGACAATTTCACCTCTTTTATCATTTAATAATAGTATCCATTGTTAATTTTGTCTATAGTTAGAAGAAGCTACATTAAATAACATGTATTATGAAATATTCGCAATATTCAATTCTATCTGTATGAATATAATATAGTATTTTTTTTTTTTTATCAAGTATTATTTGATGCATCGTTGATCCACCTTGACATCCAAATTTATTCCCACTGTTGTATTATTTTAATAATTATTTTTATCAAGTTGTCCTTAAAACAGTAGTAGATATAATTAAAATAAAAAACAATATTTAGAAAAGGAAAAAATACATATAAATTACATGTGAAAAATGATTTTATGGATAAAATTATTTTTTTAAATGAAAAATAATAATTTATATATTATTAGTTTGTTAATTTGAAGGGCAAATAATTTAATATTCATGTTGGATATATTTTTTTTTTTTACAAAATATTTATTGCAATTTAGATACATATTAATAATAGTTGAATAATTGATGTATTATTAATTACGAAATACAAAAGTATAGACATTGGTTCCTTGAATATATTTTATATATAATTTTTTTTTAATATATAATTTTTTATTCCTCAATTTATAACAATTCTTAATTATTTAATATTATTTTTTTTTTTTTTATATTACATAAACAAATTGTCTTTTTTATATTTTTCTCACTAATTTTTCAACCGTAAAAATTTTATGAAAATTCATTTGTTGATGATTGTTAAATATAATTATTATTAAATTTATAAATTATTTAATTTTCATACTAAGTTTAATTATTTAAATTAGAAAAGAAATATTAACAAAATAATAGAATTGGTTTTGAATTTTTATTTATTATTTATTGAATTTTATTTATACAAATTAATAATTAAAAAAATTTGTGTATAAATATTCAAAAAATGTTTAACAATAATTTAAAAATTAATTACATTATTTATATTTAAATAAAATTAATAATAATTAATAAAACATACGATACATATAAATAAATTTATATTTTAATTAATTTATTTCTTTAAATTTCTGTTACAGATTATACAATAGTAAAACGTTATAAATATGAAAATAAAAAAAAAAAAAAAAAAAAAAAAAAGACATAAATTATCCAAGAAGATCATCATTATTATATTTGTGACCTGGAATACTGGGATAAATAAAAAATTGTTTAAATCCATCTGGTCTATATCTAACATCAGAATAATCATCAAGTTGTGGATAAAATAATAATTTTGGTAAACGTGAATCAATTGGTAATACATTATTTAAATAATTTTTATCATTATTAATTTTTTTATCTTCTAATTTTTTAATTATTTCTGTTTTTTTAGATGATGATGTTAATGATCCATTATCATCTGCATCAGGATTATCATTTTCTTGATTTGGAATTTGTTGATTACCATTATTACCATTTGATACACCACGTCCAGGTGTATCTGGATTAAATGGTTGATAATTAAAACCTCTTTGTCCACCTCTACCATAATCATCAATACCATACTGATTTGGATATCTTGGTGAGTAATTATTATCATATTGATTATTTGGTGTTAATCCTTGAAATGGATAATTACCAGAATAACCCTGTAAATTAAATCCTTGATTACCTCTTAAACCATTTTGTTGTTGTTGTTGTTGTAAATTGAATGGATAATTTGTTCTAAAATCTTGACGATAATTATTATTTGGATTATAAAATTGATTATATTGTTGGCCAAAATTTGAATAACCAAAATTATCATCACCATTACGATAGCCTTGTTCATTTAAACGTCCACCAAATCTATCATCATAACCAAAATTTCCAAAATTACCTCTAAATCTATTGTAATCGAAATTTGTACCTCCACCATTTCCACCATATGGTAATCTATTATCACCATTTTGTGATTGTCTATCATTTCCTTGAATAGTATTATCTTTTATTCTTGAACCATCAATTAATGATGATAATTGTTGTGTTTGTAAATTTGCATTAAAAAGATTTCTATTACCAAAACCATTAAATGCATTACTATATTGTCGTAAATTATATTGACTTTGTGGATTAAAATTTGGAAAATTATTATATCTATTTTGTATATCAAAAGGATATTGATT